>NC_044004.1:24154363-24456629 GCF_900496995.4 Aquila chrysaetos chrysaetos
TGCGTTAACTTCATTAAATCAGACAATTCGGGGGGACCTGGACCAGATGACGGCGCAACGACATTTTACGGCTACGGAAGAGAAAGGCCCCTACCCACTGGTCCGTGTGTGTGATCCCCAGACACGCCAATGGGACGGACCGTTTGAGCTGCGTTGCCTCGGGTGGGGGTACGCCTGTGTACAGACACCTGAAGGGCTACTGAAATGGGTCCCTAGTCGCATGGTTCGTCCTGTCCTAACCTTGTAGTGTTTGAGTGTTTTTCTTTACAGATTGCTGTTATCCTTTCCTGGCTTGTGACGTCTTGGGTATCTGCTACAAATTTCTGATGCTGGAGCAATTAATAAACAAGATAACAGAACTGCAGAAGCAAGAAGGCGCTGCAAGACCTTTATAGCAATTACGAAAAATGTCATTTTGGCTTGGAGCATTTAGCTGCGGGATGGGGACTTAGGAGTTGGTTTGTATCTTTGTTAAAAATCGGGGTTTCTTTTATTCTTGTGTATTTTATTAGGTATAATGTTGCTTTTACTGTGTTTAATTAATTGTGTTCATATATCTTGTAGGTCACCTTAGCCAACATAACAGGTCAAGATTCTCTGTGCACTGCAACCACATCACAAAGCCCGTGAACCAATAGACACGATGGCTATGACTCATGCGGCACGTCTGGCCAGCGACCGCATGTGCCATAGGCTCCCCATGCTTCAACTGAGGGGAATTTTAGCACCCGCTGGCCACGCGTGCTGAAATCTGTTCCTCTGCAAATGTACAAATACCGGGATTTTCCGAAGAGCATCGGGCTGGTGTACGGCAAGGCCATCGTTGCCTCTGTGGGGACGCCCACGTAAAGCTGGCACCTACCGATTGCTGGGCTGAGTTCGCGGATGGTGGTGTCTAGATCTGCTAATGCTCTTCTAATAGAAAAAGGGAGGGGGAATTGTTGTGGGAACATATTTAGCTAACGGTCACAAGAGCATTCCAGACGCCTTTAGAAGGCCTTGAACAGAATAAACAAGAAGACAAAAATAAGAAAGATACCAATTAGAAAAACACAGGTGCATATTCCACGATAAAGAGAACTTGGCACAAACAACCTCAATTCGGCAGTTTATCTTGACCAATTAGACTGAGATAAGTCTCGTATGTTTAGTTAGTATGACCAATTATATTTTATGTTTATGCGCGTGTGCAGTGTTGATGCAGCCAATCATTGAGTGCAACTGGACGCGTGGACAGTGCATGAATAGTGGGTGTAACCAATGGGAGCTAGTTGGACATGAGGAGGGGGAGATGTAGGGAACACCGTTCGGAAGATCTCGCGATGTCACGGAAAGGTAGAAGGCTAGTCGTCGCCTCCCTATGACATATCAGTAATCCCACCTACTGTTGTTAGTATAAAAGGAATTAACTGCGCAATAAAGGACGGAGTTGGCACTCACACCATGTGTGTTATCTGTCTCTTCCCTGGTCCAGGCCGACCAGTGATCTAATCGCGGCACCTTGATATGTAGCACTGCTACAGGTTTCTTTAAATAAATGTTTTATTTGAATACAAGACAAGTTACTTCTGATTAGGATTTGTTATTTGTTTTTGTTGTTCATTACTTGTAACTTTATTTTCTAACCAAATTTTCTTTCTTACTCTGCCAAAATTGACTATTCATAGCCAAGAAAGAAAAAGACCATCAAGTTATGTAATTTTCAGACATCAAACCAAAAGAATCCCTTTCTTGGGCAAAAATTTCATTTAATATAAATAGAAGCACATACAGTATAAGAAAGGCAAGTTTGGTCATTAACATAGTAGTACGCTCAACTAATTTTAGTACATTTATCATAATCTTTTTAGTTGCAGTGGCAAGGTTAGTATGTATTCTAGTAATATGGATTTTGGCTAAAAAAATGTCACTGAAATAATTCATGATCTGATAGTCCTCTGTAGGGAGGACTATCAAATACATTGGAAAATCATCTAAAAACTCACATTAATTTAGTCTGATTTCTATCAGAATACGTCTATTTAATGGATGTTTCTATTTAAGCTCAATGGCATCATGCAGTCCATTCCACATGATTTCCAATAAATTTGATAATAGTACTAACATACTGTTTTTTAAGAAGAGAAAAAAAAAAAGTTTATATTGAATTAATCTAGTGTTTCAAGTACATAAAGCAACTGTAAATTTCTTGACCTGTTCAGCTTGGGCTATGAAGTCTGAAGGCATCCTTTTACCCTGAGCTGAGTGCAGAAGTTATAGGAAAGTTCTGGGACAAGGTGTACTGAAGCTTTTCAGAAGACATCATACAAACCACAGTCTAACAACTTGTTTTGTTCTGCATGTTAATTGGTTTCTCAATCTTTGATTAATTTTGCCAATCTTTATGAAAAGGACTTTAAGATTTTTAATTCAGTATGTTTAGGCTGCATCAAACTCAGAAGTTTCATCTGTCACAAGCTAGTAACAAAGCAGTCCACAGTGTAAATGTAAATCATCAGTATTAATTGATGGTCCAAGTACTGAGACAGGTTAGAGCTATATATTCCTTTCTGTTCCTGGTGTAGCTATCCATTGTCTGTCTTGCCTTGAAAAAAACTTGCCTCTTGCATCCAGAGTATATGTAAAACAATATGTTGCAATAACAAAACTTGTCTGCCATCACAGTCATATAGCAAATATCTCTACTTATATATTTTCATGTGCACAAATATGTGGTCTTTGTGAACTAGGCACCCTTTGATGAGAAAGTATGTGCTTACTAAATCCTACAATATAGGTTACAGTGGCTGGAAATAAAGCTTCTTTTGCTGGATGAGTGAAATAAATTCAAAATTAGTACATGCCAAGTAATTCTGTATAATTAGTATCTCATAGTGCTCTACTATTCAATTACCTATATGCTAGATACAGATCTAAATAACAGAAAGTGTTCTTAAAATGTTTCAGTTAGAACCTTGATGACAATGATAATTAATAGGCTATTACAAATCTACTGCTTGCTAGATCACAGACTTTTTCTGATTTGGGTCAGAAGTTACCATCTTGAACTTAATACAAAGAATGCTGTGAAAAAGATCAGCATTGTTATGAAAGACTACTTCTGTCTAGACAAAATGATCTAATACGATTTTCATGCCTTTGAGTGAAAAATCAGTGTAACATCCCTTCATAAAGCCTCTTCCTCAGACTTACTTGAAAGTAAATTATATTTGTAATTCATAGGTGCTATTATATTCTGGATAGATCAATCTACATCTGATTTACTACTTATTTCAACCACTCTCTACATACTATATCATATCTAGGAGGTTTTCTTAGCTATTTGGCACATCTCGCATTGTGAGCTTGATTTTTTTAAAGTGCTTGGATCATTTCTATTTAGTCACTTGGCTGCTTCTCTTAGTCTCCTACACTTTTTTCTTCTTTTTCATGTACTTTGTAAACACCTCCAGCTGCCTCACTTATGGTGAATAACAGCTATGGCCCTCCCCCATTCCAAATCTTGTCTCCAAACTCTGTCTTTTCCTGACACTATTTCTAATCTTCACACAAGTTTCTCAGTTTACTCCAACTTGCCTTAGAGCTCCCCTTGCTGTTGGATGCTGTTATGAGGCAGTGAAGCTTAAACAAAAACTAGTGTATGGTACAGGCAGCTTTCAAATAATTGTTTACAGTGTTTTGATGTTATGCTGTTATATAAGCCAGAATGATATAGCCAATTGGGAAAATTTTTTAACATTCAGTAACAAACACTAAATAATGCAAGGTTTGTTTGTCCAATCTGCAAATCTTTGAAGAAAACAATGGTTTACAATACAGGTTCTCTTCAGAAATAGATAGAAATACAGGTATTTGTATCAAAATATCATGCTCATGAAAAATACTACTTTTGCTTTCAAAATAATTATTCTTCCTATTATTTAAACAATATTAATATTACCAATATGGAATAAAGCTACTGGACTAAAAAAGTACTTTAATTGATAAATTGTAAAAATTATCATTAAAGTAAAACTATATTTGCAGATATAATAAATCAAGAAATAAAAGTCTAGAATATAATTACAATAAGTTCTATTCAGCTCTTAAAGACTGAAATGCCATTTCTCATACAATGAACTGCAATTTCTCAATCACTCTGGTATTCTTAATCAAAAGGTTACTAAAAATATAGGATTTTAACCTTTTACAGTACAGTTTTTAAAAACTGAAAAACAATTTTATTACACAAAGCCTATTATTTAGCTTTATAAAGATATTATAAAAGGTTATTCTTAAATCTTTTTTTATTTAAACAATAGGTGTCTAAAAATATCATTAGCAACTGTGTGACTGGATATAATTTATTATTGCTGTTGGTGGTATATTGTAAATACTAAGTCAAGAACTTTCTCTATTAAAAGACACAGGATTTCAAATACATTACTTTAGTAAGAATTAGTCATATCTAAAATCATAAGTTATGGCTCTAGTAATTGTTGATGTAACTATTATCGTATGCTGTTTCTTAAACTATCAAAGGAGGTTTTAGTTTTGCTAATCACTGCTACAATACTAATGACTACAGTAGATATGGGAGGAATTTTAAATTTGTGCTTCCTTATAAACAAGTTTACATTCACAATCAGAGTATGAGATACTGAGACTGAATTTTTTAATGGAAACTGCAAGAAGGTCATCGTGATTTTAGTGGAGAGTATTGCAGTAAAAAATACCCTTTACACTTTATTGTCTATCTTTGAATGCTGAACTTTTCAAAACTATGGCTTTTCACACAAAATAGAAAACTAAACCTTCTCTATCAGAGATGGGGGGGAAACACAATCCCCAAAATATTGGTGGTGCTGACCACAAAGCACATGAAAATCATCCTTATTTGGGGTACATAGAGACTTCATAGCACACAGAACATAGTATATAGTACACAGAATATAGGATATAGCAGTAAATTAGTTTATGGTTATAATTATATTTAAGGAATTGACTTTATAGGATATTTTAAGCAATGCTTTCAATCTGCTTGAGATTTTCTCCTTCCGCACTACTAACTGGCACTGAATAAAAAGAAACACAAAAAAAGACCTGCTTTTTCTATCCCTACAAAATGCTATCCAAACCCAAAAAGAACCAACCAAACAAAAACATAGGAGAGCACTTCTCACATTTCATTCAGATGTTATGGATATAAAAGTATGCAAAAGTAATGTGCTTGCATTGAAAAGATGTTTTGTTCCTGTTGCTCTCTGGCAGAAAAGTAGAGAAGCATAAGTAGAAAGGCCCCATGATGTGAAATGACCTGAACTTTCTAGTAAGGTGATAAAAAAATCTTCATTAAAGGCTGAGAAACAAAGCAATCTCACTAGGACCACCAAGATTTTTAAAATTAATTGTTCCATATTACTCAGACAAGTCCCAAATTTTATTCTATTTGGAAAACAAGAAGTCTTATGACTGTAATAGCAGACTAACAGCCTCTGCCTGAGTAAATCTGTGCATTCCTAAAATTGTATGATGACTATATTTATTTATGATACTTGCTTCAACATCAAACACTTTGTCTTCCTTTGTAAATGCATTTCATTCTACCGACTTTTGTCTTTTCCTTCTTTCCTTCCTTTTCATTTGGGTCTGAATTGTTTTCATCCAAAGATAAATATTTTGAAACACACAATTTTGGTAGATCTTCTTAGTTAATATGAATTTCATATAGTTTACTGGGGTATCATTAGTTGTTATTATTATTGTTAAATTAGTTGCATTATCTCACTGGCACTCTTTCATTTTTAACTGTTTAAGTTAATTTTCAGTGGTTGAGGTCTATGTAACAATGAGCTCAAGATTATCAGATGGTTTCTGAAATTCTGGTTTCATTCATGCAAGTGAACAAAGGGATCAGCCAACTAAACTGTCACTCAAAAAAGAACCTGCTTAAATGCATCAGCAAAACAGTAAGTAATCTTACTGCCAGGTAAAGCCATAAGAAAAAATTAGACCTTATTATTCAAATCATTATTTATGTCTCTGAGCTTACTTAATCTATTTGGCCTGGTTCCACAGTGCATTCTTTTCAAGATCCCTCACAGATCTAGATAATAACCATGATTAATATAATTGACTGACAAATAAAAGCATTGGCAGTATTTTTTATACTCTTACTTATTATGAATTATGAAAGGCAAAAGACAAGAATCAATATAAGTATGCCGAAGGCCATTCTAACAGCAGGAAGACAGGATGAGTTCCTTTGAATAAGCCCTTGGCAGAAAACTAGAAAATGCTGAAATGTTGAGTTCAATGCCTAGTTCCTACTTCAGGATTGCCTTCTATGCTCAGGATTCCTTGCTCTACTGGAAAAAAAAGGACAAAAAGGGAAAAAACAACAGGTCCAGTAGGCATAGAGTAATTTTCAACATTTTCTACCCTTACAAAAAAGGGTGGGCAGGGACAGGAGAAGAATCAATTTAATTAATGGCTAATGCACTATCTTACTGTCTGAAAAGACAGATTAGGAAGCACTAACCAACAGTATGACCATATGACCTTTCCTATTCATGTTTTCAGAAGATGATCAAGACCAATACAGGACTTCCTCAACACTACTTTTTTATATTGTTCTGCACAATTTAAAATTCAAAGCTCCACTGTTTCCAGTTGAAGATTACTTTATCTACAGTAAATTAACAATTCAAGATTTCTTGAAACTAAGTTAATCTTTTTCACCTACTTTGTCTCCTATTAGTTATTTCAACATACACTCTCTAGTTATTCTATAAATCCTCTCAAAGCTTACAAAATAGCCATCAATGTCCATAGCTAAAAAGATTTAGTTTATGTAGTCTTATAAAGAGATATATTTTTAACATTGCTACTTGACTGATTCTTTTACCTGCTGGAACCACATCACTTTCTGTATCTAATTTCATTTGTCCAATTACTTTTTCCCACTGGCATAAACTACATTTTGTAGACAGTGTGTAGGAAGGATCCATTCCTTGTGTTGTGGCTGAAAGCTGTCAGAATTCTTCATCACTCTGCATGTGCTGACTGAAAATACAAAGAATCTTGTCAGGAGGAAAATTCTGGTGTGGGCTTTAGAAATGAGATGAGAGTGGTGAAGCGTACAGGAAATACAGCAGTACCCACACATCTGCTCTTAATATTCCCTGTTTCAACTCAGAGGAACTACATCAATGGTACCATGTTAAAGGAACTTTTTTTAGTAGCCACTTTCTCTATGCAAATAAAGTATAGAATGAGTAGTGACTTAAAGCAGGGCTTTCAGAAATCTAAATTCTCAGATACATATTCTTCCAGAGCTACTCACCTGACTTCATTATCCTAATGAACCTGTACTTCATAAGGAATAGGAAGGATATTAATATGCTTGAGAAATTTGGGGAACCTAATTTATAATAAAAAAATTCCCTCATATAAGAATTTTAACTGGCACAATCTCTTAATTGAGAACTCCATTGAGACTCTTTTTTTATCTCTCTGCAAGTTTGATTAATTTGATAAAAAACATACATCTGTTGTAGTCCAAACCAATCTTGTTGTCTATACAAAATTGAACACCAACCCTTATAGGAAAAAATGGTTTTGTTTGTTTGAGACAAACTCTCAACGTTCATATGAAAAAATGAATTAAAAATAATTTAAATTATCAGAAATATGGTATAAACAGTCTTCATTTATTGGCAACTGCACACCCTTGAGACTAAATTAAACATCTTTGACCTTAAAGCCTTAATTCATTAATAACTGGAAAAGAAAAATAGAAAGGAATACCTTTTTGTGCTGCAAACTCTTCATGCCAATTTATGTTATTGAGGACACAAGGGATTCATGAAAGGAATTTTCTAAAATGTGGGGGGTTGTTAAAGAGAAAGAAAGACAACAGTAGCACAATAAATTAACCCTCCAGCTAGATACAACTGTATTAATTGCAGACACTCTTACATTAAACTGTTTCCAACCCCCTGCTGATGAAACCTCTCAAAATAATTTCACCCTTTGACAGCTTAAATTATGATCTTCCCACTCTATAAAAGTGGTTGACACATTTGTACCAAGTATTTAAGTGACATGAAAAAAAAAAAAAGAAAAAATGGTGCTGTTTCACATGCACCTGAAATGCTCCTGAAATTTAATTTCCTTTTTTTTCTTTTCTTTTGGCAAATAAACCTTTTTGGTTTTCTCTATATACTTATTTATATAAATGCTTATTTATATGGAGTACATGGTGATGGCTGCAGGTAAAGCTACTTTAGAATTCCCAATATAAACTCCTTATAACTTCAGTTATAAGTTTCTTATAATTTTTCTCAAACTTTTTGTTTGAGGCAGAATATTCTCACATTTACCCTTTGGTTAAAGAAGATATTTTTGAATGCTGAAAGTTAATCTGGTTGTGTTTGGTAACTTCATTAGTTAAAAAAACCAAAAATAATAAAAATGCATTTACCTGAATAGATGGATGTGTTGAATATATAAACAAAGGTCAGGAGAGGTACATATCACCTGTGAATTTTACACAGGATGTTATTCACTAATCTCGAACATAACTTTTTTCATATAACTCTGAGGAATACAGAGACATCAGGGAAAATTTAGCCTCTTGTTAGCCAAAAATTCTTTGACCAAAAAAAAATTACTACTTTTTTTTTTAAATTCACTGTCAACTTTCTGGAAGTGATTAAGCATCAAATTTAATAGAAAACAGCCAAATTGTTCCATTCTTTTGAATAAGAATACTTAAAATAGAAGCTAGACAGTGCATTTGTGATATTATTCAGAATGCATCTTTAAAAATACCAAGGTAGATCTTACATTACAGCAGTGTCTCTGGTGACAATATAGTGATACCACAACACTAATGACTCCATGGCTTTAAAATTATTTGATGTTTAAGAAACTCCTTCAAAGAGTAACAAATCTATGCCGGCAATTTCATGTAGGAGAGACCACAATTAATAAGTCACACATTCTGTGTAGTTTGCCTAATGAGACCATTAACAATTTGGAAGTGTGTAACCAGCAGGTGAGAGCAGGTTTCTTCAACGTTGTCTTTCAAGTCCCCTGGGCATCAGTCACATGTGCCAGACATTGAAACTGATGAACCTTTTGCTCCTCTAACACCTGCACAAAGTAATAGCTTAAGATGCCATGTGAAAAACAGGATTTCATCTGCCAAAGATGATCTAAGTTGAGATATTAATTATTCCTTTGGGAACTGGGTACAGTAAAATGCACTCTTTAAATGCTAACATGAATACATTAACATGAATTTTTCAGATCTAAAGCTAGCAGAATCCACTGAGCTTGTATAAGCAATCATGAAGCTATGGGCAAAACTGCTATACTTCAAGATAGATTTTTAGGTCTTTGGCTATATTTTAAACTTATAAAACTGCACAGTAATTGTTAAATCAGCAGTTGATTTCACTTGTAAAAAATGCACAGCACTGTGATTTCTCATTTGAAGACCTTTATTTGCTTTCATCATCAGTTATATATGAACAATTTCTCTTAAAAATAATGAGCTCATATAGCATTTCTATAATTTTTGCCTAAAAACAGTGTGATAGTAAATTTGAATTCTTCAATTTGGCCAAAGTATTGCTAAAGGTTAGAGTTTTATTTTATAACCACACTACTGATGCCAGTTTAAATTTTACCTTTGGATTATGTTTTAATGGAATCATATAAATTAAGTTCAAAATAAAATGACAACAAACTCCCAAACATGAGAAGGTGATCCTTCTCTTAATCTATGTACTTTAAGGTGTTTTTTATGGTATACTAATGTTCTTAGACAACTTTTTCAAACATGGAATAAAGGTATTTGATCTAAAAGATAACCTGAGAGCTGTAGACATTCAGAGACAATTATTTTCTTAGCAATTTCACTTGAGAAAATGGATTGAAAGAAGAGAGCTTAAAGGCAATCCACATATATCCACATTCCCTCTCAACTAGTTATACTCAACACTAATACATTTAAAAGCATTCCTTGCATTCCTCCCTTTGGAGGAAAAAAAAAAAAAAATCGGCAATCAGCTCAAATCCTAAATTTCAAACCCATCTATAGTGTGTCTTGGACATCCAGAGACAGATAAGGCAACAATTTTCACAAAAGTCAGGATTTCTTTGAATTTCCTGCTCTCTTGTCTAGAGTGTTCTGAAAGAATAAAGGGAGAAGAAAATAAATGTTATTCAAGCTGTTTAATTCACCCCCTTTCACTGATCAATATAAGGGAAAAGAAACCTAGGGCAGAGAGAAAACCATAGCAAATTGAACTGATCACGAAAAAAATAGGTTAAACATAGGAGCTTTATAAGAAAAAAAAAACCCAAGCAAACAAAAAAACTTGGGATCATTAAGTTGTTTTTCATGTGGTTTTGTATCTTATGATTAGATTTCTTACAGTTGTAATTCTGACTGAAGCTTTTCCTTGTGTTTGGAAGACTTAAAACATCTTTCCAGGTTCTTTTTGGTGGCTAGTAAAAGTTGAAGTTCCTTCTAAGCTGTGTTTTTTGAAAGGCATCATGAACTTACTTTTCCTTCACTCAAATATTTATTTTGATGACACTTTTTGTAATGTCTTTTTTTTAGGCTTAGACATCCGTATCAAATTTTGTCAAAAATATTAGGGTCAGAAACCACTGGCAATACGGCTTATAAGACTTATTTTCTTAGGAGACAAGCTAAAAAAAAAGATTGTGCCTAGGAAAAATGGAAAGGTAAAACATAGGGAAATAAAACCACCATGGGGGAGGGTAGCGATTTCCTACGTGCAACACAAGCAGGAAAAATAAAATCATTAACTGGAGTGGTAAAAGTTGCAAGTTTAAGAGATTTATTTTTTAAAAAACCTTTAAAACTGCTTCCCATAATGGATCAAGCTGGCAACTAGAAAGTTCTCCAAGTTCATGGAGAGAAGTGTCACCTGAAGTCTCTGTTGATGGTCAAAGACACAGTTTAGACCTAAGAAACTATATGTCTGCACTTTACCTAGTACAATTGTCTCCTTTTGAGATGAAGTAAATAATCTGAGGAATACACAGTCATGTGATATTAAAATCCTCCACAGGAAATAATTAAACAAGACAGGACATCATAATATATTTTAAAATATTTAACCTAGTGAACAGATTGGTTTCATGTCTGCCTCATACTTGGCATTTTTGCATGCTTTCATAAGATTTATTGTATTGGGTTTGCATGGCAAGGTTTTGGTAGCGGGGGGGTTACAGGGGTGGCTGCTGTAAGAAGCTGCTACAAACTTCCTCCATGTCCAACAGAGCCAATGCCAGCTGGCTCCAAGATGGACCTGCCGCTGGACAAGGCCAAGCCCATCAGTAGTGGTGGTAGGGCCTCTGGGAGGGGAAAAGTTACTGTGCAACAGCAATTGCTGCCAGAGAGCGGAGTAAGACCATGTAAGAGAAACAGCCCTGCAGACCCCAAGGTCAGTGAAGCAGGAGGGGGAGGAGATGCTCCAGGCGCCAGAGCAGAGATTCCCCTGCAGCCCCTGGTGAAGACCATGGTGAGGCAGGCTGTCCCCCTGCAGCCCGTGGAGGTCCACGGTGGAGCAGATATCCACTTGCAGCCCAGGGAGGACCCCATGTGCTGCTGCGGGGGGAGGAGGTAGAGAAATTGGGAGTGGAGTTGAGCATGGAAAGGAGGGAGGGGTGGGGGAAGGTGTTTTAGGATTTGGTTTTATTTTATTTCTCATTACCCTACTCTGGTTTGATTGCTAATTAATGAAATTAATTTCCCCAAGTTAGGTCTGTTTTGCCTGTGGTGGTAATTGGTGAATGATCTCTCCCTGTCCTTATCTTGATTCATGAGCCTTTCATTATGTTTTCTCTCCCCTGTCCAGCTGAGGAGGGGAGTGATAGAGTGGCTTTGGTGGGCACATGGCATCCAACCAGGGTCAACCCACCACACCATTCTAAGTAGGCTGTTAAAGCTTTTCTGTGCTTGTTCCAAGCTGTGACCATTCTGAGTAGCAGTCTTCCTTGCGTATTATACCAGCTATGGTAATGAGAATAATATTAGCTAGAAAGATTTGTCCAAATGTTCCTAAAGTGTGGGCTGTTAAAAACATATTCAAGCAAAACAGCTGAGTGCTTTCATGCTACAGTGTGCCTACTCAAAAGCACATTGTAACCGTGATGATGTACATTTTCACAGAAATATTTCCACATTGTTCTTCTCATTTCTGATGTATATTGCATTTCATAAACAAAACAATAGGTGGACTAAATACTCAAAGTACTCAGAATTTTAATTCAATAAAGGCATTGTTTTTGAAAAAGTTAGTGAACATATTAATATTGTGCTATAAGGTTTCAAAAGTTAAAACAGTGTAAACTTCATAAAGCACTTCTGAAGTTTAAGTTACTGTTGAGTTTAGTGAACACTGCCAAATATGTAGACAGTAAAGGGTCTATTGTGCATTCATAGTTAGGGAAATGTAATTATTACACATAACTGAAGTCAACCATCACAGAATCACATGAAATGACAGTATAGAAAACAGTTTACTATATGCTGTAATTTTTATATTGGGTTTTTTTGGCAGGGAAGGGGAGAAAGAAGAGACAATGTTCAGACATTAGTGCAATGAACTGTATTGTGATTTGTCGTATATCTGAAGTTACGGTCCGCAAGAATAGACAAAAGCAACTGTCAGGATGGGGACCAACACAGAACAGTGTCATGACAGGCATTTGCTCACAGTTAAGGATATGGAATGGATGAAAGGGAATTTGTACAGGAAAAGATAATCTCTCACAGGAGTTCATTGAGTGCCTAGACTATAACATAAGCTCTTTGTCATAATGGTTATCTCCATATTCACACCAATATGCATGCATATACATCCTTATAGACACATATGCAACCTTAGGACAAAAAAGAAAAAAAGAATCATTTTTAAAATTTTCATTAATATCAAATCATAAAAATCTGCACACCTGAATTTGGTGTTTCTGATATCAATATGTAGGCAATCTCAGCTTTATATGGTGGTGCTGATATGGTTACCTAGTGGTAAATAGCCTTGCTCCTACTGGTTAGATGTAGCTTACCTCAGTCAATTAGTAGACATCGTTAACCTACTTTATCCTTGACTCTTCTACACACCTCTAATTAAGTACAAGACATGTCAGGAACTCCATGTGAAGCAGTCTATTACATAAGAATTTTTGCAATATCTTCTTGAAGTTTTCAAACCGTAACAGCAAAAGATCTCATTCTAACAAGATAACTTCTGAGACAGAAGTCTGCTTAGTGGCACAGTGTGCTGAGTGTCACACAAGCAAAAAAAAAAGTTTGAAAACAGATTTTGATATACCAATTGTGCTCTTGCAGGAAAAGTGTATTACAAATAGCAGCATAAGCTGAGAGAGAGAAGGCAGGGACAATGGAGGGGATCAGAAGGGATATGATGCCAGTTAAATTAGACCATTCTTTTAATGATTCTCTTACTGTATTCAGATTAACTATGTCATTATTTCAACATGGAAGTGACACAGGTAGCCTCATCCAGAAACAGAATTTTAAATTGGATTTATTTTTATTTTTTCACCATGAGGACTGTCAAACATTGGAAGAAGTAGGGCAGAGAATTTGTTTAGTCTCCTCCTTGGAGGCTCCAAAACCCAACTGAATGAAGCCCTGAGCATCACAGTTTGACCTCAAAGCTGGCCCTGCTTTAGGCAGGGGTTTGGACTAGAGAATTCCTGAGCTGAATTATCCTATATACATTTCTAAATGTTTTTTTCATCATTGTTGGTTGGTGTATTACAATCATATAATTACAGGACTTATAAAGAACATGGATAAAATAATAAAGGTTTTATTTACTTAGCTCTACAGTGATTGCAGCTTTCTGAAAACAGTACAACATCAGGATAGAGTTTCTGTCTGAAATAAAACTAATGACTGAATTAATTTGGTTCATTATTATTCAGTAAATTGAAGCATCCCAAGTAGAACATAAATGTTAACTGTAATAGATTTGGGGGATTTTGTTTGTTTTCTTGTGTTTTGATGAAGAAGAAATAAAAGATTAAGTGTACTCTTGATAGCTGCACATCAGTTGCATACCAATATAGTACAAATAGGTAATAAAGGTATGCATATCGACTTTAATGAGACACAAGGTCTTACACAGCAACAGACTTTGTAGACAGCATTTACTCTGGTTTCCAGTCAGCACAAGTTCAAAGTTTAAAAGTATGTAGATGTTACATTTTTTAGTACCGATGCACTGACCACTCATGTACCTTCTTGAATAGTGGATTTTGCAGACCTAAGTAAAGCACATAGATCTTAACAATGAAATTAAAAAATGGTTTAAGCAATTTGTAACTCCCATTTCAGTTAGTTCTTGCGTAGATATGTATATCTGCTGTATGAGTTAGATATTGTTGCAGGGAAAAAATGCTTAGTTCATGTAGTTTAAACCAAATCAGGATTCAAGCAGTTTACTGACTTTTTAATGACATGTAATTAACGAGCAGTCTGTGAACTATATATTTGGGATCAATATCTGCAATAAAAGAGGTAAGCCACAATAATAGGTGCTTAAGAATTCTTAGTAAACACCTACAATCTTCTAAACAGCTGTCTATAACTAATTGCCTGGAAGTTCTAATCAGACACAGAATTACGTGAGCACAGACATGCTCTCACAGGATGTCTGTGCCTTTAAAAAGAAAAGACTCCATAACTTTAAAAAGAAAGTTCAGTTTCCAGAAGCAGATATTAGATGAGTAGAACATTTGATTCTTGGAATGTCTTACAAACATGTTTTACAATTTAAGAATTAGGTGTCAGCTGAATAAGTTATTCAAGGATATAAATGATTGAGTTCATAAGGTTCTTAAGCCCTTAATTATGACAGAGACCTTGCTCTGAGTAAAGGGTGTCTCAGCATCCTTCAACTGTGAATCCAGGTGAGCAACTGTAATCTGAATGTTAGTTGTTAGTATGCTTTCTTCTTCCATGAGAATAACCTCCTGTTCAGATTTCAAATACAGCCACAGACAAATATCAGTACTGGAATAATTTGGGGAGTGATTCAGTTGCAAAACCCAAGCATGAGGAAATATTTTAGATGTCTTATTGTATCTGAAACATCTGCATGGGGCTGGCAGGTATGACCTGTCTATTGGAGTTTGTGGTGGGTTGATGTTGACTGCCTGGCTAGACATCAGGTGTCCACCAAAGCCACTCTATCACTCCCCTCCTCAGCTGAACAGGGGAAAGAAAATACAATGAAAGGCTCATGGGTCAAGATGAGGACAGGGAGAGATTATTGACCAATTACTGTCACGGACAAAACAGACTCGACTTAGGGAAAATTAATTTAATTTATTACCAATCAAATCAGAGTAGGATAATGAGAAATAAACCCAAATCTTAAAACACCTCCCCCCTCACCCCTCCCTTCTTTCTGGGCTCAACTCCACTCCCAATTTCTCTACCTCCTCCCCCTGCAGCAGCACAGGTGGACGGGGAATGGGCGTTGCGGTCAATTCATCACATGTTGTCTCTGCCACTCCTTCCTCCGCAGGGGCAGGACTCCTCACACTCTTCCCCTGCTCCAGCATGGGGTCCCTCCCACAGGAGACAGTCCTCCACAAACTTCTCCAAAGTGTGTCCTTCTCATGGGCTGCACTTCTTCACGAACTGCTCCAGCATGGGTCCCTTCCATGGGGTGCAGTGCTTCAGGCACAGACTGCTCCAGTGTGGGTCCCCCATGGGGTCACAAGTCCTGCCAGAAAACCTGCTCCAGCATGGGGTCCTCTCTCTCCATGGGTTCATAGGTCCTGCCAGCAGCCTGCTCCAGCGCGGGCATCCCACAGGGTCACAGCCTCCTTCGGGCATCCACCTGCTCCGGCGTGGGGTCTTCCATGGGCTGCAGGTGGATATCTGCTCCACCGTGGACCTCCATGGGCTGCAGGGGAACAGCGTGCCTCACCATGGTCTTCTCCACGGGCTGCAAGGGAATCTCTGCTCCAGTGCCTGGAGCATCTCCTCCCCCTCCTTCTTCAATGACCTTGGTGTCTGCAGAGTTGTTTCTCTCACATATTCTCACTCCTCTCTCTGGCTGCAATTGGTGTTGTGCAGGGTTTTTTCACCTTTCTTAAATCTGTTAACCCAGAGGCACTACCACCATCGCTGATGGGCTCCGCCTTGGCCAGCAGCGGGTCCGTCTTGGAGCCAGCTGGCGTTGGCTTTGTCAGACATAGGGGAAGCTTCTAGCAGCTTCTCACAGAAGCCATCCTGTAGCTGCTCCACTACCAAAACCTTGCCACACAAACCCAATACAAAGATACACACCCTTCTTCAGCAGCAGCTGGAGGGCAGGAGATACCTAAAATGGCACTACACACATATCTTACTATAGCTGCATTAAATCCATTCTTTTTTTTTTTTTAAGTCCATGTTGCCTAATTAAACAACCAAAGGACATTAAATTACTTTGACTAGGGCCAGAAACCCACACTTTTCTAGAAATCTGTATTCAGGGTGTAGGGGTTTGTATTCTCACTGCTAACTCTTGGACAACATTGTCTTAGGAGTCAACCATGTAAATGCACACCTTTGTTCCTTTGATATTATTTTCAGGGAGATAAAGCATTAATTCATGGTCAAAATTACCCAGTGTTTCAAATAAAAGAAGAGTAAGAGTAATTTAGGTTTGCCTACCTAATCAGAAAATGAACTATTATTACCATTTTTTTAATCCCTAAACTTGCCAACACTTTAGATTGTACTAAAAATCATCCATCATTTTTTCTTCATATTTGAAGTGTCTTGCTGTATGAATGATGACCCCCAAAATTACCAAATGAAGTTAATAGGAGAGATTTAAGTAAATTATTTTACTTGTGTGAGAGTATAATTGGACTACTGTTTACTGAATGATCATGAAGAAAAGAACAGAAAATTTGCCTTCCTAATAGGGATTTCTGGTTTTATTCTATCATGCCAAAATTTTACAACTGTTACAACAGTTTTTATCTCTAGAGTCCTAACAAGGTGTCCCATTGCAAAAGAAATACTAAAATGAAACTATTTGCTTCATTGACCCTATGACAATCAAAATTTTGACTGATGTGTAGTTTCTTTTGTGAAGAAGAACCCATTACGGAGTTCTTGTATTATGTCTAAGTGATTTTTTTTAAGACCCACCCCCACCCCCTGCCTCATTTTGTTTCACTTTCAGGGATCATATAGCACTACAAGCATTCCCATTTGTTACATTATATTATGACTAAATCTGCTGTTTGCTATTGATTTTATTCATAGCTCCTGCATGCAGCCCTACTTCAAAAAGAATATATATTTTTAATGCAATTCAAAAAAAATCACTGATCCAATGTTTAAATCTATTTCAAGATACTTTTGCTCATCTTTTAATATTTAAAGGTCAAGCAAGAAATACAATTCAGTACAGCCTGTATATACAGAGAATACTTTCCATTTCTGCAAAGTCTCAGAAAAAGAAAAAGTAATTAAATTAAAGTGAGAAGAGTCAATAGAAAATATTGAAGAGCCTGAGGAGACATAACTTCAAAGAATAACAAGCAGCTCAAAAGAAAAGAAATGGGCTTAATAAAGAATTCCTAAGAATGAAGTATAAGGAGGAATATTCAATCCTCTTTAGCTATAGGAAGTACTATAACAAAACCACAGAAAACAAAACCAGAATCAGATACATAAAAACAAATGCTTGTTTTAGAGTTTCTGTTCTACAAGAGTTTACTAATATGAAAGTCCCTTTAAACATACATTACTGCTTATTCCTGTCAGCTGTTAAGGAAAGCAAATACTCTCTGAATTTATTTTTAATCATTTATCATAGCAATGAAGAGCATAAAGTCGGAGTCTAGTCTGAGCCTTACAGACTAGCAAGAGTTTGGTTCTGGGTTGGTTTTTTTCCTAAACATGATGAACAATATGTGCTAGGTAACAGTCATGAACTTGCATCCTATGGTAATTTTTCCTTAGATCATCTTACATATTGCCTGATGAGGTGTTCCCACTGTTTGCACAACTTCGGTGATGAAATTATGAAGACACTGTATAATGCAAGGAGGGTAATGCTGATAGTTCACAGATTGCCCAAAAGCCTTTACAAATTTCTTTGCCTTAGGTTCACACATGTACCCACTACTTTCTAATGCTCATTGTTTATCGTAAAGTACTTCTGCTTTCAAATAGCCCATGCAGTTCTGTTGAAACATACCCTGTGGAGAATGTGCTGAGAAATCAGGGCTGAAATACTTGCATTTTATATCTATCAAACTGTTACATGACAAATGCTTTCCTATTTACCAATCACTAGAAACTACTTTTTACTTGAACCAAGATAAGGTAAAATGCATATTGAAATTTAACTTACTACTGGTGAAACAAACAGTGTTGTCAGAAGTGTTTCTGGAAGAAATATGTAAAATGAAAGGAAATCATGCCTGTTTTTTTTGCCAAATCTTATATCAAGCCAAATCTCCTTCCCAGTAACCTGATGACTTGCCTTAGATGCTTTCCTTAGTCAATTTATCAGATATTCTGTCTTTGTGCAGATCCTGGTTTAGATTGCATTATTCAAAGATAACTTCCTGGTTCAACACACAATCTTATAATCAGTTTCTTTCAGAGATGATCCAGATATTCTTTTGTAATCCAAGTCTCCCCATCCTCCCTCCCAAAAAAGGTTTATTTACCTTTAATTTATCTAGGACAGTCCTGATAGTCTTCAAACTACAGTCTGAACACACAGCACTCCAGATCTGGCCTCATCAGTGCTGAGCAGACAGGAAGGCTCACAGCCTCAACCTGCTGGCAACACTCTGCCTAATGCAGTCCATCATGCTGTTGCTTTCTTTTGCACGAGGGTGCTTTGCTGGCTTATGGTCAGCTTGTCCACCAGAACCCTAAGGTCCTTCTCTGCAAAGCTGTCTTCCAGTTGGTCGGCCCCCAGTGTGCACTGGTGGCATTAAACAGCAGTATCGAAACACTTCTTTTTCAATAAGAAATTGAGTATGCTTATAGCAGCTATTGGGTCATAGAAGTATATGTTATCCCTGTATACCATTTCTACCTGAAAATATTAAAAAGATACATTAAAAACACTGGTTTTCTTTCAGAATTTCTCTTCCTTCCACTTTGAAAAAATTGTAAGTAAATGTTTCCAACAAAGATCCTCTTGCCTGTCTCTCCTAAAAAAGTGTCCAAAGAAGGGCAACAAAGATGGTGAAAGAACTAGCAGGCATGACTATGAGGAGCGGCTGAGGATATTAGACTTGTTCAGCTTGGAAAAGAGGGGACTGTGGGGTGAACTCATTGCTGTCTACAGTTTCCTCATGAGGGGAGCAGAGAGGGAGGTTCTGATCTCTTCTCTCTGCTGTCTAGTGATAGGATGTGAGGGAATGGCTTAAAGCTGCATCAGGGGAAGTTCAGATTGGATTTTAGGAAAATATTCTTCACTGATAGGGTGATCAAACACTGGAAAGTTGCCCAAGGAAGTGATCAAGGCCCCAAGCCTGTCAGTGTTCAGAAAGCATTTGGATAACTCTCTTAAACATATGGTTTAAATTTTAGGTTGCCCTGTGTGGAGTCAGGAGTTAGACTCGATCCTTGTGGGTCCCTTCCAACTCAGGATATCTATGATTCTAATTTGATTTATGGAAGGGGAGCTTTTTTCTTTTTTTCCCTGTTTCAGTGATGTACTTAATAAATAGTGATTTTAATGTATCCTCTCAAAAGCGAAGTCTAAATTCTCACCAAAGTGTCCCATCTGCCTAATTGAACTCCATTTTCATTAAGCACACAGAAAGAATCTGTGTTTTTGTGGAAGACGGATGAAAAATTACCAAAGAAGAACAGAGCAATGAGATTTAGGAATAAATTTTTGACCTAACATTCACAGGGAAATGTTTCCTGAATCCAAGCTATAATGTAATTGTTGCCAGCTTGAGTAATTTTGCTTTACTTTTTTGATCTTATGGATACCGACATTAATGTTAACATACTTCAATGATGTTGGCCTCTGATGACAAAACTTCCTGAGTAGGTCTAATTATCTATTAGATTTACTTCATCCTCAAATTTATTGATTTCATTTTAACTTTGACCTCAGTTTGATTACTGCACTGATCCACCAGTAATCTGTGTAGTGAAAGTTTGTAAATTGCCTTAAGAATGTACCTGCTTAAGGGAATATTTGCTTGCTTATAATTTGTAATTACATCTATAAGTACTACTTTGTCATACTGCAATATGGGTCATTAATTCTGATAGAGCAGATAAGTTGGAAGTACTTATCAGTGCTTAGCATATAAGTCTTTCATAAAACGACTTGCTTTAAATTCCCTATAAACTACTTTGGACAACCATTGTCAGTAGTAAGCAATATGTACTTACTTGCATTATAATATTATTTTCAAGCTACTGAAACTTCACTATTTTTTGAGCTGTGAATTCATAACGTTACTTGTCCAAATCATCCACATAGCTCATTTGCTAATATGAGTTGTAAAGAATTATGATAAAAACTACCTTCTTGAAATTATGAAGTCTTTGTTTCTTTAAAAGGCATTACTTGTACTTTAGAAAAATATGACTATCAACATCAGTGACGGAAGGTCATAGCAACACCTATTTCTACAATGGCCCAGAGATGGAGAACACATGTCCTTATTTCATTCAGTGCTACAGATAAACTTACTGAATATTTTGAATGTATTCACTCTTTCCATCCTTTTACTCAAGAAAACAGCAAGAATAATTTACAAGGCACTTGTAAATTTAAGTCAAGTCTCCAACTGTCTACCATGTAGCTGCTTCTTTTTAAATTAATTTTTTTTTCTTTCTTTGTATGTAAATTTTTATTTCCTCACAGACAAATTATGAAGTCAAACTTTCAAATTCATGATGAGATAGGATAGCTGTGTTTGTATTTGAAGGATAAATACGCACCAGTTTGTAACATTTACTTTACAGCAGTGTTCCTAACACCGGTGTTATCACTACACTAGCTTGCACAGCATGTGACTAATAAGGAAATTTATTCTGAGACAGCAGTCCCCTCAGTGTGTATCTTTTCATAGACTGATGAACTCACATGTACACACAGTAACAAACTGCAGTTAAAATCCCAACTAAAATCCAAAACCAAACAAAGAAAAACTCATGCATTTATTTTTAAATTTAAAAAAGGATGAAAATCTTCGACTGTTCACAACACAAATGTAAAACATTGTTGTAATTCTAAGGTTAATACAAATAGTTTCATTATGCAAATGAACCTGATTAATAGGAAGATATTACTTCATGTGAGATTCTTAAAGATTTTTATTTTCGTGAAGAAGTTATGATCTTCTCCCCTCCCAAGCTAACATTACTGAAGTTTGTTCAGTAATGGCTAAGGGAAGCCTTTGGATTCTACTGAGGTCCATCAAGAAATAACCTGGATTCTTGGTTCCCAAATGCAAAAAGCAAAATCTTCAATGCTACCACTTCTTAATAACAAATAAAGCAGAGAGAGAGGTCTTGAAACAGGGTCCGGAATCCGATACTGCTCCTTTCTATGAAAGTTCTCCAAGTACTCATCTAGAGAATAACATTCTTGTGCTTTGTCTATAGACAAAACCCCCCTTAATCTTGTGTGAAAAGCAGAAGGAATTCAGTAAAAGCATTTCTCCAGTGCCACAATAACCAGATTATTTGCAGTAAAGGCCACAGAAAACAAAATATCTTATTTATTATATTTGTATTATTTTATTATTTTATATGTACATTATTTACATTTATTTTGATATTTAAAAAAAGTATAAGGAAATTAGAAACATTAATACTTTTAAAAAAAAAAGAATGGTGGTTGTTTTCTAAAAATATACAGTTTCTTGAAAAGTACAGAGATCTTTTACTTAAAGCCACAAAGATTGCAGTGGATCTTTTCCTTTCCTTCAGATAAGACTCTAATTTACAGAACTGAGAAGGAGGTATACACTTTTTTTGCACCACTTTCTTTCTCACTTTGATGTTGCTTCCCCTTTCCTTCTCAAATGTGTTCACGTCCTTCACAGGATGAGTGCAGCACTACAGAAGACCACTGCTATTGTGCCTGCTGTCATCTTATATTCAACATCCTGCCACTGGTTACTCCTGAAATTAGTGAGTTATTAACATTCTACTTCTGTATTTTGAGAACTATTCTTTGTACTTTGCATATCCTCTCCCCTGAAAACCTGTTAAATGACCACATGTGAACTATTTTGCACAGCACTGAGAGAATCATAATGATAAATATTGCTTGTAAAGGAATATATTTCTTCAGTAATCAATGTCTGCATTCCAAAGTAGTAACATTTAATTTTTCCTGTATAATGAATTTAATGTAGCACTGCCAAAGAAGCTTCCCTGTCGAGTACCAGCCAGTCAGGATTCTTCAGAGAGCCTCAGTGCTAAACATTATACAAGAGATCCTGCATCATTTTTCTGCTAAAAAAAAGAAAGCTGATATTATGGGAAAACAACCAAGTTAAGCATTATCAAAGCTATTATTTTTTAAATGATTATTTTAAATAAGCATGAAAAAGGAATGAATATAAAATTGTAATGTGTGGAAGGCAGAATAGGCCTCACTTAGGGTGTCTTATACATGCCTGAATAATTATGCACTAGACTTAGTTCACTTGAGCATAGAATAAGTTTAGATTCAATGAGCTGGAACATCCGGATTCAGGTAATGTTTGAGCAAGTAGTTTTCGTACTAGAGCACAATAATGATGTTTTTCAGTTCTGACAGAACAGTGGAAGAATTCTTACTGTACTGGTATTTGTTCAGTTCTCCAGCTGCTAGTCCTAGTTTAATTTAAAAAGTGTCAGATAAACTGCATTGAAGAGCAGATTCAATTGCATGATAATTATAGACATATGCAGACAGCTAGGGTGAGAACTACAGGAGTCCTAAAAAAAACCAGATGAAAAAGATAACTAAGTAACTGACCATGTCATTCAAAGAAAAAGAGCAAAGATAAGGCAAAGAACAGTAGAGAAATTAGGATAGAAATGCATGGCATGATGTAAAACCATTTTTTCTTAAATAAATTTAAGCATTTGCTTAGACTTTGGCTGCTAATACCATAAAGCAGTTCACATAGGAATATCTCCAAACTATTACAGACCTCTGTTGACTTAAGTCTGCCACTGTGCAAGCAGAAGTTTCTGCTAACATGCATCACAATGTCAAGACTGGGACTGTAATTTAATGACTTGCACTTCTGCGAAGGCCTCAAGAAGACACAAACCAAAATAATGAAGACACAAACCAAAATAATGAACACTAGAAGAAAATGATGACTGTATTCTGTCTCAGCAGATCCAGGTTTATAATCAAGTTCACGTTAGACTCAGAAGTCAGAGAAAGCATACTTCAGGTCTGTCTCAGACTCTCCAAATAATAGTGTTGCCTGTACCTTGTCAAGCTATTTCTGCATCAATTAACTTCTTTCATTAAATTAAAACACCAAAGGGGACAACTTAGCTGATATAAAATCTAAGAACCAGAGTAGCCTTTTCCCAGTGATTTATCTAGTACAATTAGAGTAAGCTGTTTGTGCTATAGCAAGCTCAAGCAAACAGCCATTACAAAAATTACAGCTCTGAAGTTTTCTTCCATTTGCCTAGCAGGCTTGCTATTCCAAGAAAAACATAACAAAAAGAAACCCAACATATATATTGAGGGAGTCAGAGAAAAAAGGGAATGTGTAAGTATGCAATGCAGTGGGAAACAGGAAGACTGAGAGGAAAATATTAAAGAACTGTGACTATAAAATAACATTACAAAACAGGATTGAGGAAAGTTATTATTGTAGGTAAAAATTCATGGAAGTGACACTTATAATTATGTCAGAGGTAGCACACTAAGAGAGCAGGTCACATTTCAAATGGCTTAAGACATTTAACACGTCAGTTGATAAGAAGCGTTTTGTAACAAGGAAAAAGACTAAATGTGTCTGAAATTCTATGCTGATTTTACTCTCTCACTTGAAGGTTTATATTTTTAATTTTTAATATGACAGAAATTTCTTTGATATTGAAAAGAGCTCGGTGAGTTAAATAAAACAACATAAACTTTGTCTTTTGCATGCCTACATTTTAAAAATATTGAATACTGAATCCATAAAGATAAAAAAATTCTAAAAATCCACGAGACACCTGAATATTTTTGCAGCTAATGTTTGGCATCAAGGCTGTCTAGGCAACTAGCTAGAGCAGCTTCAATACATCTAGAACATTTCAGTGATGTGACATGCTGAGCTTCTGCCTTCTACTTCTATCACCTTTGTCTTCATACTCTTCTTGAAAGACGTTCCCCTTTCAATGGAATAAATACATACTTCTTAGAAATTTATTAAAAAGTTAGAACATGAGCAAGCTTCTGTGTACCCTAATGGTTAGAGCAGTGTTGTGGGAGCAGAGACCTTTGTGTTTCAGTTATCATTCTAAATAATGTTCACTGTGAAGTACTTCATCACTGAATTGAGACCAGGTGTATCACAGTGGAACAGGGAAATAAGCACTCTAAACATGGAATGAAAAGGTTTAGAAGTCTAGTGTTTGTGTTCCTTTTTGTTCTTCCTTGTCATTCTCTTCTCTTCCTATGTCCTCAACTTTTACCCTGCAATAAGCACAAGTTTGAAATTACAATTGCATTTTGGGTTTGATTTGATTGCCCAAATGTATTTGCTATTAGTTTGTATTTGCCAGGAATTGCTACTAGCCTATTTTACCTGGCACCATTTGCTGGTCCAAAAAAACCCCTGTAGCTGGTGTCATATCTGTCAACTTTAAGTGGCTGTCTGAACCACCCTTGGATACATCAGATCATATTAGGTAGCTGTATTTAAGCAGCTGAACAGTTTATTGATGAGAAAGAGAAGATTATTAAATGGATAACACAGCAAAAGCAAGGAAATGGCTTATTCTCAGCCAGTCACTATTTCTACAGCAAAACGGATCCTGAAATATGTTGTTTGTAGTGGTTCATAAGCTAGTCATGTTGGCACATTTAAACACATTAGAATGCATATGCTTTAATTACAGTATTACTAGACATTAGTTTGGTATTTTGTATTAAGAAATCAAAAGAGAAAGGAAGTAAGTCATTACACAAGGCAGTAAAAACCAGAAACCTTTTCTGAGAAAACAACTTTCCAGGAAATATAGTGGACCTGGAATAGTCTTGATCCAACCCAGCACATAATTATATATAAAGGCTTAAGCAGCTGTTTCTTGTCAATAACACAATGGAAGGATAAGCCAGTTGAAAAGCCCAGGATTAGACTCATCTTTAAGCAGTTTAACCTGACAAAGAGTTGCACTTGAATGGCCAAGAACATTTGTTTTATATTTTACTTCACTTCATTTATTATTTCATTTTATTATTAAGCAATTTTTATGTACAAACAGGGACACAAAATCCACTACTAGGTTTCAAGGAACTTTTCCAAATCTTTAAAATGGCTTAAATTGTTTTCAGTATCATTAAAAAGGAATGAAAATTTGGATCAGAAAGCATAATTCTGAAAGGAAATACACTACAAAATGGTAATAACTTCTGTAGATATTATTAATAACATCGAGTTTATTTTTTCACCATAGAGATCCACATATTCCTGTATTTACCAAATGCAAACCCAGTTTTTCCATATAAAGTTTCTCCCATGTTTCTTTGCTTTTGTTACAAAAATTAATTACTGTGGGCCATTATTTTTTGTTGTAAAAGTTATCTTAATTTAAGTAACATCCATATTACAGGTTAAGGGAAAGACATTCACTCAAAAACACATCTAGGCTCCTTTAAAGTGATTTCATGATTGCCAAAAAAGGGTGTGAAGGTCAAAATAGAAATCCATGTCTAGATATTTACCTCAAGTAAATGGAAATGGGAAAGGTAAATCATATATAGGCTGTAGAAGGTTAACAAATTTGAGTAACCAAAATATTATTAGTTTCTTTTACTCTTAACATATTCAAATACACCAATAGACAGATAGGATTCTACAGAGAAGACACTTAACAGAGAAAATTAATTGTAAAAATACAAAATTTTCCTGAAAACCGCCTTGCCATTGGTAAGAATCAGCACTTCCCTGTCAATGTTTCAAGTGATTCTGCATTTGGTTTGTATTTTAAATATAAGGGAAAAACAAGAAACCTTGCCCAAATATTGGGAATATGTTAAGGGAAAACATGGCAGTAGGTAAAAATACTTGGTGGCTAAAAGAAATCATGTATTTATAAGCAAATGTTGTCAAGTGGTTAAATAAGAGCTGCAGCTGTCTCTGGCCAAAATTAAGCCTCTCTACTAAAACGCAGCCTCCAGAAAGGGAGACTGAAAAACATGCCCTGGTAGAAGTTCGTTATGGATGCTAAAGATCAGGAGGTTAAAAAAAAAAAAAAAAAAGGTAGTTCTGTATTGTGTATTCCATCATTCTAGAGCACATACTCTGACAGAGGGTAACAGTGACTGATGGTCTTTGCTAGTGTTCTCACCTTATGTTGGTAGTTATTCTGATAAACAGTAAAAGGTCATGCAAAAATATATATTTGCCTGTAGTACCTGGAAAATATGGATTTTTAGGAGTAAGGTGACTACTTTCTTTTTATTTTAAATTAGATAACCAACTAAATTAATGATCTGAATTTTTTTTTTTTTCAGAACAGAATTTAAAGGAGCCCATGGAACTTTTTTACGATAAAAGTCCCTCTTAAAGAAGCATTAGTCATTTAGGTTGTTCCTAAGCAAAAAGGTAACATACTGGTGTCACAAAAGGGCTTTTTATGCTATCTTCATGATGCCTATTTTTAAGATGCCCATTTATTTTTACATTAGTTTTAAGTTTTCCAAAGAAGACGAAGTCCTAATTCGAGACTCACTAAAGCACAGCTGAATAGAAAAATTGAGCAGCAAGTCTACCCTGTGGAGCTAAAACAGGTATAGTCAAAAGGAATATTGGAGGAAAGGGTTATTTTAAAATTTCACCTTCAACAAGTCAGACTGAAATCAGCTGACCTGTAATATGAGATAGGCTTTCAGCTAAGGCATTCTTCTGTGTTATGGAAAGTAAGAATTTCTATAGATTTAATTAAAAGAATTAATTTCATGACTTTTCTGTCCTGCATTACTGTTTCTCATATGTCAATACTATATAGAAGAGGAATTTTCAACACATTTTCCCAATACTTTCTTTAAGGCTTAATAAGGTAGGTGTCCTCTGAGATTGCTTATTGGATCACACATTGGTTAGAAATAAGTGTAGACATTTCGTGCATTTAATTGTATGCTTAGCTATCCCAAATAGCGTATTGAGAATATGTGGCAAGGTGGTGGCAGCGGGGGGGCTGCAGGGGCGGCCTCTGTGAGGAGAGGCCGGAGCTGCCCCGTGCCGGACACAGCCGGTTCCAGCCGGCTCCAAATGACCCACCACAGGGCACGGCTGAGCCCCACAGCCAAGATGGTGACACCTCTGTCATAACATATTTAAGAAAGGGCAGAAAACACTGGACAGAGAGAGGAGGAAGGAACAAAAAGAGTGAGAAACAGCAGAGGGAACACCAAGGTAGGATGTCAAGGCCATCAGACATCATTGAAACTTTCAGTTGATTTTGTCCCACTGTAAGGTGTAGCTAACTTTCAGTAGGGCTGTTCTGCTGACTGCATGTTCACACTGAGCTACTGTAACAGTCAGGGACAAGACTATATTATATAATACTGTTAGGTCATTTACTTGTGAGAAATTGTACAAGCTCCAGCTGAGGAAAATGAGCAAAATGTCACATCGGTCATTCTCCTACACCATCAAAATTAGGTATCTGCATCAATGCCAAATGCATCATATATTTCAATTACACTTATAGCTGTTCTGTCACATGTCAAGGACACAAATATCCTTACTTCTGGATTGTGTGTTGCTATTTCTTAAGTTATCTGCCTATACCTGAAACTGCAAGGTCAGAACTGCAGTGACAGGTAAAACTGTTTATGTGCCATATTAATTAAACTTTTCAGCTGAATTGCCATTAGTTCTGTATGACATCATAGCCCATTCATTTGCCTTTTACACTTCTGGCAAGATAAAGAAATCTTAAATCAAAAGCTAACACCAATGAGATGAAGTAAATCTATGCTACTGTTTCTTAGATAGCGTAAAATCATGTGGTGTTTTCTGACTCTGCCTAAGCTTTATAGGAGACAACACTGTTAAAAGCTTTTGTTTATCTTCCTTTCAAGAATGAAAGCAAAGGTCTTGAAAGCAAATGGACAGAAACAACTAAATTTAAGGGATCCATTCATATAGCTCCTAAATTATCTGTATTACAATAGCCTTAAGTCTCATGATATATATACCAGACATTACAAATTTATAATCGACTATGAAGAAGCTATTGGAACTGAATACTGAATGTCCTGACCGGAGAACTATTCTGTAAAAAATGTGGTTCTTCATTTACTTTTACTTAATTTACTTCATTTTACTTATTGTATACAGATCACCAAGGCCTCACTTCAGCAGAGATAGAAACATGTAGGTACCTCTCAAACTGGATACTCTAGCGATGGTTCCCTTCCAACACTCCTCAGTAATAATTTTAAAAGGGACAACTGGATTTTAGCTCTGCCATGGAACCATGGAAGTGGTTAAACTTTATACCTTATACTTAACTCTGTATGTAGTCCATTGCCCTCTGAGCCAGGCTTAGGGAGTACAAGTTAATATGACAATTAAATGGTTGAACTTAAATATTAAAAAAAAAGGGTTTAAAAACATGTTTTTATTATTTAAAAAAAAAAAAAAAACAAAACACCTGCCTGTCAGCAACAAAAGCCTTTTACAAGTCATATCTTTCTGTCTAACAAGGAATTTATAATCATCTCTGGCATCAATGGCTGAGTCACATAGCATGTAAAAACCCCTGATCTCTGCTATAATTGTTTGATATTTCATATCCTGCTCTACAGGAATACATTTTAATGTGTGAAGCCTTTCCTTTAATTGAAAATCTTTATTTGACTCAACAGCAGCTATTCTTCATCTTTGCATCTTCATAGAAATGGAAAGCTATCTACTTTGCCAGGTTACCAAACAATACTGCTATTCATATCAGAGAAGATTTCATTTTCTATATTTGCCTTTGGCAACTGCAACTTCTGTTCCTCTTTTGTTCTCATGCTCCATGATACTGATTGTCTTGCACCATAACACTTTTTAAATAATTTAATATATAGCTTTGATTTGTCATTACATGATGAATATAATTGTCTAAAGTCAGCAACAAATACTACATTTGGACAAGCTTCCAGAATCTTAGCTGGATGGCCATGTTTGAAGTTGTATTAATGCAAAACTTCATATATAAATATGGAAGCATATATTTGGATGACATGCTATCCCTTTCATCTAGGGAAGAACAGAAGTAAGAAATAAATTTATATTCCAGCATTTTAATTTTATTCTCACCTGAAATAATATTTTACTTAGTTTTATAAAAATAATAAAAATGAGTGCCTTCCCCATGTGTTTAGTGCCTTTGACATTACTTAAAAACCAAAATGTAGATTAAAATAGATCAATAATAACTCCTAGACAAGCCAGAAGACTGCCAAATTCTGCACTAGCCTCCATTTGTCCATTTATTTATTTATAGTACAACATTTTAATATTAAGGGAGTAGCAGGTAAAAGCAGTATTCTAATATTTCAGGACTACACCACTTATGCGAAAGAGCTCAAAAGGTCTATTTGGTAATGTTGCTTTTGTGGGTATGATCTTCATATGGGTTTCTATACAGAAATGCATATTATCAATTCTGCATTTTAGTAGTAAGATCTCCAGACTGTTTCCAAAAACTGATTACTTACATTAGACCTTTTTAAATTAAACTCATTTTGCTAGGTATATTCAAATATTCTTTTTGATTCAGGCAATGTTGCTTTCAGAAGCAACTAAATCATTCATGTTCTCACCATTTCTAATTTGCAAGCCCTAACAAATCTCACTGTGAGAGAGGAATTCTCAGATTTTATGCCCTATTTGGTAACATGTGGAAAATCAGATGCAGTGAGGAAATGGACAGGATTGTTTCCAAATATTTGATACAAATCCAAAACCTCTCAAGCCTGAATTTATTTGGCAGGACAAACAATAGGAGAATAACATTGCCAAGACCCTGCTGTCTATTCCCCTGTGTGCTTAATTATTTTTGGATGTTGATTGCTGTTGGGATTTTTTTTGTTTGTTTTTTTCGTTTGTTTTTTTCTAGAGCAAATTCACCAAAACAACTGCTTAAGCTGTCAGTTCATTTTACAGAAAGCTGTGGATTTCTAATACTTAAGTCATATTAGACAAAAAAACATCAGTAATATCCAATTTGGCAATTTCAAGTGTTATTTTCTTAATCCATGTGAAAATGTCATTAAAAAAAACCCAAAATCTATGACCATTTTTCTCCTGGAGTCTTCCAGTGTGGAAGTGGAGCCCCAGATACTCAGGGGTCCATGAATTCTGTTCAGCTGGACTGCAACCTTTGGCTTCCCTTCAGGACCTGTTGTCAGATGGACTAATAGAAAAGGCCTTAGAAGAAAATCTTTTATTATTAAGTGACCAGAACTTAATACGTAGGACAAAAAAATCAGATTAGACTATAATGGCACATGCCTTTGTAGTTATTGTTAGTCTTAAATTTCTTTCTTTTTTTTTTTTTTTTTTTCTGTTATGATAGTCTTGATGTTGATATCTACAATGAGAGGAGCTGAAAAGAAGGCACAAAGGCTGGGTTGCAGTGATTTCTGCAGGGTAAAGTACAGCAGCAAGTCTGCCAACCAATGGCCAATAAACTTTACGTAAGAAACATGAAGCTAGATGAGGTTCTCAAAATACCCACTGCTCAGGAAAATTTTGAAAGAAAGCACTACTTGAACATCTGGTAAGTCTTGAATTATGGGGAACTTGTTCTGCAGGTACTGCTGTGGCCAGTAATGGGAGGTGCATGATGAAGGAGGAATTATGTTCAACATTCAACAAATGGTGTGATCCCACTTCACGTAACAAGTCACATGGAAGAAAACACTGATTTTCATAAACATCAGGTTCTTTCCTGTCTGTGTCTGACCACCTCCTTCATTCCATGTGAAGAGCCTTGAGGCAAACCTCCAGGGGCTGATCTATGTCAGAGCACTAGCAACAGCTAAAGTCCATGCAAATAGTGGCAAAGGCTGGTTTAGTAGCTCTGGTAGGACTGGGACCTTATACAGAGTCTGCTCTGTGGTCATGGTAAATATGAAGAAGCCAAGCTGAAGATTTAAAAAAAAAAAAAAAAAACCAAAGAGGTTTTGGATAGTTCTTAAGAGGGAGTGTATTTCTGCTAAAATGTAGCATGGACCTGTCCTTACAAAAATGTTTTAAGACTGTGTTTCAGTATTTGTGAAATTATAAGATCTAGTTATTCCAAACAGTTTTCAAAAGAAAATTTGTCTCCTACTGAGATGTGTAAACCTTCTAATGTTTTAATTCTTTCCATTTAGTAGGGGAAGAAAAAAAAAAAAAGGCCACCACTTATTTTAAGTAAAACATCACAGAATATTTCTCCTTAAATCTAAGTACAATTCTTATACTTTCTGGAAATTAAAGATTTCCTGCTGCTTATAAAATTAGAATGTAGCAATCAGCTGAATTCAGTACTCCCAGTCATGTCTCTTATACTTGTCTTTATGCTGTGCACAACATTCTAATTTTATCAACAGAACCATAAGCATGTTGGCAATGTGTTCTGTAGTAAACAGTTCTGCATATGCATTTAACATTGTGGGCTGTGAAACCCAAATTTCATTGTTTAGTGGATAGCAAACAGGAAATCATAACTGCTGTAATAAAGATATGGTATTCTGATTTAAATAATTTACCTTGCAAATAAGATTAGTAGGTGATACTACAACACTGTTTTTAAAACTATTTAGAAATGACATAATGTTGGCATAAAAAGATTTTATCTAATATAACCCCCTTTTAGGTTTGTGAATTCTTTTTCAGATTTTTTTTTTTTAAGGACTGTTTTTTAATGGATTGCTAGCTATAGCAGCTGTGTATATACATGTGCATGTGTGCGTACGTGTAGAAGAACAGCACCAATTTGTGGAGCTATTTAATCTTCTGAGTGGAAATAATTACAGATGGATACTGAAAATTATTATATAAAAGTTAAAGTTCTGTTAAGTCTTTAGATAGTAGCTGAGGTGGTACAAATAGGAAGCAGATAAAAAAGTAGCTGAAACAAAAATAAACAGATTTATTTAAATGATTACCTCTTCATGCTGATTTTTGACATTTTAATTTCTAGATTGCACAAATTCGTACATTCAGAGCATTTCATGATACAGCCACAGAAACAAATGTTGTGCTGAAACAGAATTTGAGTCATCCAAACCAGTACTTTTATAGCTGTTAGAAATGTATTAATTTATAAACTATTAGATCCACAAATGTACAAAGACACAGAAACACTCTGTTTTTCTATAATAAAGCACTTCTATGAAAGCCACTCATATTATGAATAAAGATATATAATTTCCCCCCCCCCCCTTTCATATGTAAACAGTCCATAGAAGGCTTGCTTTCTTTTGATGGGGGATTGCCTCCCTGCAGTGTTCTTTCTGAAAAACACAGGGGTATTTTAGAGGAATAAAAGTGAAGTAACAGAAGAACAGGGATGCAATCTACAGTTATATAGAAATTCCCTGTAGAAGACCAGATTCATAATCCCTCCGGCTGCTTTAGCTGTAAGAGACTGCCCTATATACTCTGCAATCTTGAAGCCATCTACCCTTTAACACTGGCTGTTGGTCCTCCTTCCTGCGTGACGTGACATCTGCTACATGTTTCAGTGGCAGCATTTTAATCTTATTTCAGTTTTATTTGGGTGGAATTGGAGCAGGAAAAGTGAATACTTGCAACCTAAAGCAAGTGAAAAAAGGTTGAACACTTCTTTCAGTTGATGCCAATCTATTGCAAGGGCCAGTGAATAATAGGTTATAATTTGTATCTATAGCATGACTATATTTTAGTCCTTCACAGTCTTTTGAAGAAGCAGTTTAAAATGACAATTTTGACTTTCAAATGTCTAGACAGATGCTAACACCAATTCTAAGACAGATGCTAAGATTCCTCACTCTTTAGGGCAACAGGCATTTACAGGCTACTTAAAATGGCACAAATCTTTTTCAAACTGAGGTGAATACAGTTGATGAAAATAATGCTCTTAATTGATCCATATTTAAGAGCGAGGAGAATGGCTGTTATCACCAAACAGGGCTTTAAACAGATTAAGAAAAGCAGTAAAACAGGACTCCAAACCACTCATATCATCATGGGTTTACCCACAATTTGTTAGTTTATTAAACTAACTTAAACTAAATTAAAATGTTGGATTCCATATGGAGTTGAGAGGCTTGACAAATCACTGAAGAAAAAAAAGATAGCCAATGACAATTAATTGAGAAAGAAAGACAGTCAAATAAGGAGAAAAAAAAATATGGGTTATGTTTGTTTTTCAAGGTAGCTAGCTATATCTTTCTTCTGTCATTTTAGACCCAGGAGAACCAGAATGGCCTCTGCTGATCTAAAACTGCAAGACTTATAGAATTCTTCAAGTTCCTTTTGAACTAACATATTTTTCTTTTTATCTCTCCTTGAAATTCCCTGCCTCAGAGATACCTATTTAGTTGGAGACTAGAGACAGTACCCTGACCAGTTATAGGTCAAAACACTAATAAATAGTTCAAAAGCAGTTTTTTAGATAGCTTTTAATTGGTCATTAACTATTTTAGTACCAGTTAATTCCACAATGATATATGACAAAACATTTAGACAGTGCATTTCCTTTATCTTTCCCTTCTCCTAGAAATTTCACTTATAAATACCAACATTTCATTTCAAAATTTGCAGCAGTTACTCTGTCTACATTAGAACCAGAACTGTGTTCTAAGTCATGGTTCAAGATAAGTTCCTACTTATTGAAAATGAAGATTGAGTGGTCTTTGAAGCAAGGTATAAACCACATATTCCACTGCTTTTGTAAATTTTACCTCAGTAAGGTCAGTGTAAATATCTAGAAAATAAAAAAATTAATGTCTTACACTACTAGAAGAGATTCATTATACAAATTGCAAGGCAGCAGAAAAAAACCTTGTGGAGCAACTAGCATGTTTTTGAACATTATTTTCATTAGCCACAGTTGTTCAATCAAGTTGTGCATTTCATTTTTTTTCATATGTTTTGTGCTGTTGTTTTTCATCATTTACATTTTGATGGACTTGCCAGAAAAAAATACTTCATTTTTTTACAGCACCTGCAGAAGTTGCATGAAAATTTAAGTAGTAAAGTGGTTACAATACTTTAGCCTTTTACATGTATTTCTTTAAGTTTACAGTGCTTTATATTGCATTTTTTATTGCCAGAGGCAATCTAAAATACCTGTCCCTTCCTTATCACTGATCATTTAGAGACAAAGGGAATAGTTTCCTCTAAAGACTCCCTTAAATTATGAATCAGAAGGCTTTTTTACTTGCAGTAGATTTTCAGATGAGTAGGTCAGAAGGCAGATATATTTAAATTTGAGGTACAGAGCTTACAGTCATACTGTTTACAGAAATAGCTACCTAAAAGGATATAGAATTTAGCTGGGAGAGGAGGGCTGAAAGATGTGTATTATCAAACTGTGTTCCTATTGAAGTCAATAATTATTTTACCATTAAACCAGTGAAGATTATGAGCTGAGTGGTCTCGAAATTCCTGTGTGAGTTCTATTTTCAAAAGTTATACAGATCGTAGAAAGTAAAGAAATCAGTCTAATATGTATACATGAATATAGTAGCTCTAAAATCTTAGAACGGAGACAAGACCAGCAAGATCAAGTTATAAATTTAGTTATCTCTTTACTAATTTTAAGCCCAAATCTACTGAAATTGAGACAGCCACCACAACTGAATTTTAGTAAAGTTAATGTTTCACGTGGTTACAGGTCCATACATACAGATTTTTTTACAGAAAGAAAGCTTATGAATTTGCACAGAATATACAAGATGTCTTAATATTTGCCCTTTTCAGATCAAAAATACTTCTGCAATCTTATATGAAAGTGGAGTGTCAGCATCCACCATTTTAAGAAAGAATATTCAAGCTTCAGATATATATATACTGCAGCTGTGTAGCTTAATTGTGAATCTTAAACCAATGAGAAGGGTGAAGAGCCATGATTATTTTTTCATACATATGTAATATTTCACAGAAATTTCTAAATATAAATTATAAGCATGTGCCTGCGAAGGATCAAATGGAAAATACACATGTATTAGTTAGCATATTTTATTTTTGTGAATTCATCAGAATGAGTTCAAAACTCAGACAAAATGTGTGACAAACCACAGTATTCTATGAGATTATTGGCTAAAAAGACTTTTTTCCTCTGTATTTGTTTGTATATACTCTTATTTTTCTAATACATCTAGTGTGATTTCATTGTCTTTGTATCTGAGTTTTGCAATAAAAATATTTTACCTTTCATATAACAAACAAATTCACTGGCAGTATCAGAGAGCTATAATAGAATCAACTGTGAAAGAAATTTAGAGATTCTGTATACACAAAGAAGTCCTTTCAGTAGTCTTTTGATTCTAATCTACACAATTTTTGGAAAGAGAATATTTACAAAGAGTAGTGCAAGAATTCATATTTTTACAGTTACTGAAAGTGAAGAAAGTCTTGGCTTTTCATTGCATTAGTCAGGTGTGGCAACTCAGTGAAGCTTTCACAAAATATTAAAGCCTCATAGTACCTAAACATGCCTGCCCTTACAAACAAACAAACAAATGAAAAAAACACACCACTCCAAACCCGTCAAAAAGTCCCTATGTACTCAGGTATGCATTATGAAAAGTAAAATGAATTGAACTCATTAATTGAATTAGTTACTTATTCTCTACCCTCCTCTCAGACAATTGATAGAATTTTAACCAGATGCTTCTGCCAGCACCTTCAATCTTGGTAGGAGGAAGGAGTCATTTGACCAGGGCTTTGTGAATTAAGTATCTTATTAAGTATCCTCAATCAATGTGCTATGTTATTTGCTCCAGGATAATTCAGAACCTAAATTTTAGACTGTTACTGATTATTTAGTGAGTAATAATAACAAAATAATGATTTATAAGTGACATAAAAATGTGCAGTTTTAATCTTTGCAAAGTACTTTGAGAAAATGGTTATGAAAAGCTCTATGGAAATAGAAGTACTAATTGATCTTAATGGATTCTCATAGAACAGAGAGACAGCATGTACTGTAATTCAACAAATTACCTGCTGTTTTGAAGTCTCTGTTGTGCTGGAGTGGATGGATAAGCCTTTAGTGGAAAGTGAGTTAAATATCATTTCTTGATTAACTATCAAGAGAGAGTATGATTTTTTTCTAGAGGAATGTCTGCAGTGACAAGGCTACAGTCTTTCTGATCTTCATAGAAATTATTGTCAGAGTACAGCAGGCATATCTATACAGCTAATCTATATTATCACAGGAAAACTATAGTTACTGAGGAGATACAGTGAAATGATTTTACGTTTTGGGAAGACATGCACAATAAACATGATAAAAAATGTTACACTGAACTTTTCTGAACTGTTTATAATCTTTGCTAATACATACTTTCTCAAACTATGTACCTCTCTCCTTGCCTGAATACATCAGAGACAGGCTTTTCAATCTTCTATACGCTGCTACAGTACTCCAAACGGCCATTTCACGTACTCTATCCAAATTCTTTTCCACATATTCAAAACAGGCTTTAAAAAACAGGAGAGGCAAAGATTTGGCAATCTTTAGCCTCACAGGGCAGCAGAAAAGTATAAGCATCTTTCGCACCTGTAGTCACCTAGAGGCTGCTGCACCCTCTAATTTCTGAGAGCTTAGATGTAAGATGTGTAGGCCTAGCTTTAAGTGGCAGGAAATGTAAACACTTAGTTACCTTCAATAATGCAATTTAGCTTCAGAAAAAACATTTCCTATTAAAAAAGACATGTTTATTGTCTGAAGGCAAGATAGTTACCATTGTTGGTCTGTGGACTCAAATGATTTATTCTATATTGTTTTACATTTATTTGTATTTGGAAGGTGGTGTGGGTTTGGGGGTTGGTTTTTTTTCTGTATATGCAACACAACTTCTTCTTTGAGCAAAATTTGGGGTTTTTTTTTTGTATAGACCACATTTCTAAAGGACATGTCACTCCTAAGACATAAAAGGCTCCATGTTACAATAAATAAAACAGGCAAATACCAAGTTATTCAACTAGCTTTGTGTAGCATGAAAAATAGGTTTCTCTTCTGGATTTTATTTTGGAATAAAACTTTAAAACATTAGGTGGAAGCCACTGAGAAAGTAAAATGAAGTATTTCCTCCCTACTTGAAACATCTTAATTTGTTTAATACTTAGTGAAGCACAAAAGTTGGATTTGCAGCTGGGTAGTTACCATTACTTGAGTTTCAAAGGTATAGCCAAGATCTGAATTTAGCATAAAAAGACGATACACATAGTTGTACAGAGAATTGTTTAGTGTCCTCTGATCCTCCCATGATGGAGTAGATAATGAGCATTCTATTAATTTTCTAAAGTAGTTCATAATTAGGACATCTTCAGACTGCACCTGGGAACTTGACTTAGTCATAAAACTGTGGATTTTAAAGTCAAGATATGAATGAACAATTTCTCACTAAAGGATTTAGCCATGAGGTCCCAGGTCTCAAACTCATTTGACAACAGGTAAAAGTAATTTTTAATGACTAAGTAGAATATTTATTAGATAATATAGCTGTACCTCCCCATCGGTCACAAATGATACGCCTTTCTCTTGTATTATGCTTAGCTTTCCACTGCCCTTCTGGGTCCTTGTCCTGGTTTCAGCTGGGATAGAGTTAACTGTCTTCCTAGTAGCTGGTACAGTGCTATGTTTTGAGTTCAGTATGTGAAGAATGTTGATAACACTGATGTTTTCAGTTGTTGCTAAGTAGTGTTTAGACTAAAGTCAAGGATTTTTCAGCTTCTCATGCCCAGCCAGCGAGAAAGCTGGAGGGGCACAAGAAGTTGGCACAGGACACAGCCAGGGCACCTGACCCAAACTGGCCAACAGGGTATTCCATACCATGTGACGTCCCATCCAGTATAGGAACTGGGAAGTGGGGGCGGAGAATCGCCGCTCGGGGACTAGCTGGGTGCCGGTCGGCGGGTGGTGAGCAATTGCACTGCGCATCATTTGTACATTCCAATCCTTTCATTATTGCTGTTGTCATTTTATTAGTGTTATCATTATCATTATTAGTTTCTTCTTTTCTGTTCTATTAAACCGTTCTTATCTCAACCCGTGGGTTTTGCTTCTTTTTCCCGATTTTCTCCCCCATCCCACTGGGTGGGGGGGAGTAAGTGAGCAGCTGCGTGGTGTTTAGTTGCTGGCTGGGGTTAAAGCACGACAGTCCTAAAGTAAAAGGGTTCACTCAGGAAGAGTGTAGAAAAGGTCATCAGTACTCTAAATCTTTTTCCAGAAGGACTACAGTGTTCACAGTTTCTTTTTCCTCACTTTTAGGTCCACTTGCAGCATGTTATCAAATATACAGAAATGACTTGTGCTTTCTTCACTGGTTCACAGTTCCATGCAAATTTACCATGTATCATGTGTTTTACACATTTTTATACTTGTTCTTTGGGTTTTTTATTACCACTAAAACTGCTTTTACTGCAGTTCCCAAGGTTCTATCCCTTTAATAACCAGTAAGTGACCATTGGTTAGTTGTTTACAAATCCAAGAACTCCAGTATTATCTTGTGCCTGTACTTTCAAGGCTTCTGCTGTCACACCATGGAGAATATTCCACCATTCTGCATATTATTCAAGGGTCATAGATAGTTCATTCTGTACAGAAGAAACAGTTGTTACTACTATCTTTGAGGTAAAAAAAATAATTACAGTAATAAGCATTATGCGACCATTGTGCAACAGCTAGAACAAGGTAAATAACAGTCATCTTAGATAATTTTTGTTACAGTTAAATAAGATAAAACACAGCTCCAGACTGGCCAAGCAAGTTTTAAAGAAGTCTGACAAGCCTTGTGGCCTCTGTTGTTAGCTTAATGCAGTACTGCATTTACTGGGTTGCAAGGCTACATATGACTATGGACATATGAGCTATTCTATTTGTACTATTTTTAAAGTAGTATCTCCACATTCAGAAAGCTGACATCCAAAGACATTTTAAGAGCACAGAGGAAACAGAACTACTAGCACAGATGGTCTCACCAGGTGTCAAGATAATGTTTCTCAAGGACCAAACTTAATCTGAAAGAGGAGAATCTTCTGAGTGGCAGTAAAGACCACTACCCTGCCGTTTCACAGAGTATTTTCATCTGATGACTTACAAAACACAAAAAAATGTTTTTCAGTTTCTCTCTGCATTTATCATTCTTCTGACACTTTATTTGTGGAAAAAAGTAGCACAATTATTTGTTTCCTCTATAAACAAAAGTTTTAGAAATCACTATGTGATTTATTCAAAAGGTCTGATCAACTACAAGAGGGAATAAAATCTGGACTTCAGGAAGCCTGAAGTTTATGACACTCCTAGTTTTTGTAGAATTCAAATTTTGCATCTTTGATCTCTTTGTGGATTAAATGTCTCCCCTTCAAATGATAGAGGTCTCTCTTTTTTTTTTTTTAAATAATCTAGCAATCCTGCCTTTACACAAATAGGATATTTCATGTCACTTTAGAATGCTCCCACCAGCTAACAAGAACACTTGGGACAAAACATAACTTAGACAGTAATTCTCTCCTACTGACAGCCATTTGCTTCAGAATGAACCGTCTCCTTTCCTACCACGGTCGCAGAACTCTTATTTGCCGTACAAGGTAAGTAATTAAATGTCCATTCAATGAAGCAGAAAGCAGCTAACTTCACAATCAAGCAACATCTGATAATAGCTCAAAAGCATTTCACTATTAGAGGCTACTCTATTTGATTTCAAGGTAGTTCCATCTGTTTTCTGCTCATGACAGCAAGTCAGATCTGATCTAATTTTGGCTTGACTAAGAAGAAAAATTTGCAGTTTCAATTACCCTTTAAAACCATAAAGAGACAAAGATTTCTTAACTCTCCTGAGAACATATTTGGTACCAAAATTTCCTTATCCTCCTTCTCACTGCCCTTCACTGGGAATTTACCGTTGAATCTTATGATAAAAGAACTATGTTCTGGGGAAGACACGGCGAAATCTCAAATGAAAATGAGGAAGGCCGGTTGAAAAAGTAATGACACATAACAGCTCTAAGCAATTTGAGAAACTGGTCATAAAACAGAAATATCATCTTTCTATGACATAAGACTACAAATCTATCAACAACTTGCACATTATCATTATTGTAATTGTTACTATTACAAATCTGGCTTCTTTAATGGTACTGAAAGTAGAGATTTTCTAGTATCAAATCATGAGTTTAAACAACTTCATGGCATAGGAAAAATAAACCATAGGGGTATGATTTTTAGTAAGAGATGCAGTTTAATGCAGTTTTATTGTGTGTGTGTTTACATTGGCTGATTTGCCACAAGCTTTAACTGTAGGCAGAGCTAACATATATCTCTTCCTGCTTGTGAATACATGCCCTTATTGTGTGATTACTCTGGTAGCTCTTCCCTATTCATTTAAAACTCTGTCAAAGGCAAATCCCTAATTTATAACACAACCAACTTCTCTGAGGATCACCTCCATATGAGAAGAGATGTTATATTAAATCCTCTGGATTTTTAAAAATGCCATTTAATTTCCCTCAGTTTTAAATCCAGATTGCCTAAATAATACAACTTAAACAGTGTATGCTTCAGGGAGAAAACACACAAGGAACTTTACTTCTACTACAAATCTGTATTTCAATTAAAGGTATTGTGATAATTCATGACATAACATTTTAAAACTGACAGTACCTTCAAACTTGATTTACAAAACTTTCCCTAGTCTGTTTCAAAATTTATAATTGTCAATCCTTTATTAAAAAAATAAAACATATCTACCTTGAGGCCTACCTAGATCTTCTCATTAGACTTTGTAAAGTCTTCATATGTACACAAAGGAGCACAAGAGTAGAATTTATATTTTACATAATTCCCATCTGGAGAGAAGGAATAAATTTGTTCAGTTCCTCATAAAGAAAAATAACATTAACAGGTAGCCAAAGCAGCTTTTAAGAGTGGTATTGCTAAAGAACACATATTACAGAAGAGGGAATGAGTGAAGAGGTCAGAAGTAGATTGATAATTACAGTGTACTTAAACATATTTTACATGTAATACCCCAAACCACAGGAGAACAGAAGGAAGGACTGTTTTCCATTTTAAAAAATGCAGATAATTAAATGGAAAACATCAATCAATCAGAATCATGCTAATTGTGAAAAAATACATGTGTATTGTGGAAAGTATTGAAAGTAGTTAAAAAAAAAAGTGCTTAATTTTGACATTTTAAAATATATTTAGTTTTCTTAGAAATACTCTCATTTTGAAGTCTACTTTCTCATCTAGAATAGTTTAAAATGTGAAAAAAAGGGTAGGGATATACCTATTTTTTATTGATTTCATAATCAGATATCTCTGGCTTCTTGAATATCACATGTAATTAATTTTACTAATGGTTTACATTCTTCAAATGCCAGGTAATTATTTACTCAATTGTCAATGTCTGCATGTTTTTCAGAGGTAATTGTGTCCTGTTTTGTTGAGGGTGGTAGAAAGCAATTTCTCAATCTAACCAAAGGAAAATGAAAATTACATTTCTGCATGACTTCATAAATAAACCTAATGTTCATATGTGATGACTGTGCTTATATTCAGGCACTATTTTATTTTTTCAGTTATCCAAGCAATTTAATTATTAACAATGTATTTATATTTGCAAGCTAAAGTCTTTAGAGAATTTTAAGATGGATGCTTAAAATGCTATAACCACTAGTTTTACAAGGAAGCATGGAGACACTAGTTTCAGCATGCTTTAAATGTTGGAATAAGAGTGTGATAATAAAGTCTATTGACTCTTTTAGCCCTACCGGAAGAAAAAAATAAGAGCTGGATAAATTAAACATTGTGGACATAATAATTTCAGTGTTCTGTTTTTCATTTGCATCAGTGTTCAACTGTTTGCTTTGGTTTTGAAAAATAGGTAGATTACTATTATGTGAAAAAAAAAAAGAAAGTTATTGCTACAAAACTGTCTTTTTAGAGCTAAAATATAGTCACATTGGCAGTATCAGCATGATTATTCCACGCCAAATTCCCAGTTATCCTGCAGCTTAAGTTACAGAACCTGTTTGCAGACATTTGCTATGTCATTAGTTACCACCATGGCTTTTCTTTTTCCCCATTACTGTAGTAATAAGCTAGCATCTCCTTTTCTACCCTCTCTCTCTCTCACTTGGTATGAACTCAAACAAAAATTTTAATTTTGACTACTTCCCATGAAGAGAAGATAGATTTCTGTTGTTAGTCAGTCCTTTGTGCATTAGAGTTAAGAATTTAATCCTATAGGAAAAGTGTATACTAATGCTTACACTTTTTTTTTTTAAAAAAACTAGAAACTTGAAGCTGCTCTTCAGTCCTAGTCATAGCAGATGCAATTGTAGGGAGACTACCTTTCCCTTTTATTATATGGATAACCCAAGGAAAAGGCTATGAATACAAGGAATATAGCAAGCTTCCTGGAATTCACCAGTTGCAACTTTCAGCCCTGCTGTATCCAAGGTATCAGCAGACCTAGCTGGAAGTCCTAGATTCTCTACTGATCCATTCTTGGTCTGTATGCTTGGCAATATGCTGCAGAGCATTCAGAATGGCCCACATTAGATTGCATAATCTCACAGAATATATAAAAAGCCTATGAAAATGACCACTTTTCTGAGCATCGCAACACAATTTCTTAGACAACTTAAAAAAACCCAGCTATTGTTAATACGTGCTTCACATGTGTGGTGAGTCCAATTAGTTGCACTTGCTGTCAGGGCCCTGAGAACAGCCATGGACTCTGTTGCCCCTAAATAGTCTCACCTGGGGCCACCACCCACATCCCTGTGCCCTGGGGCCCCAGTTAAGACAGGACAGTTCAGGAGCAGGGCTAGGACTGAGCTGAAGGGGGGTCCTGGGCCATGGGCAAGGGTGGGGAAAGCTCCATGGCAGGCAGGGCAAGGCCAGTGAGGCCTGTGGGTGCACTCAGGGCCCTGACACTTGCTTCACGGCCTGATGAAGAAATGCTGTTTATCTTTCCCAGTTTCCCTTGGATTTCAGCATAGAATATCTGGCAAACTAAACCTAGCTTTCAGTAATGTAAAAAATATATATATATGTATTTATATGTAAAGGTGTGTGGGAAGTGAAGCAAACAATGACAAAAATTTATTTGTTTCTGCCTTCAGACATCACCATGAAAAGCAACTAACTGGTCCAGACTTAGAATTACAGTTTTCAGACTGAACTCTGGAATACACCAATACTTTTTTTTTCAAGCAGGATAAGACTCAGCTGTGGCATTTCAGCACCTGTAGTTGGCTCAGTATGTTTAACCACTTGTGGATTAAAATGAAAATTTCCTGAACTTTTATTTTTTTTTAGTTTTTTACCTCCAATCCCCCTGCTTTAGTCTTCCCTTGCTCTGATGGTGTAAAAGTCTAAAAAAAGTCATTCTTTGCACACAGAATATCAGTACTTCACTACAGTGACAGTAGGACACTATGTTATGGGCCACAAAGATTTTTAAGAGACTAGAGCATCTGTGAGAGACGCTGAGGGAGCTGGAACTGTTTAACCTGGAGAAGATTCAGGAGGATCTTATTAATGTGTATAAATACTTGATGACATGATGTAAAGAAGACAAAGAAGACTCATGGTGCCCAGTAAGAGAACAAGAAGAAATGGGCAAAAATAGAAATGCAGGAAATTCCATTTAAGTATCAGGGTGGGGCAGGGGGGGGGAAACACACTGTGAGGATGGTTGAGCACTAGAACAGGTTGCCCAGGGAGGTTGTGAAGCCATGACTCTGAGCAGCATGCCCTAGCTGAACCCCTTTGAGCAGGGAGTTGGATTAGATGGTCTCCAGAGGTGCTTTCCAACCTCAGACATTCTGTGATTCCACCTGCTTGTACAGGTGACCACTGCTCTGCTAAGGGGAAGACATCATGTTAATTGAAGAGAAATTTTTGAGACTCTAAGTGTAAGGATATGTGGAAAGAGAGAGTGTCTGCTCCCTCCTCCCTCTTGTATCTGGTCAAGGACATTTTTAATGTGAAAGGGGATAATAAGAAAAGAGGGAAGCCGTAAACGAACATACTGAGACACAAACATGATCAGCAAATTATAAGGGAGGCAATAAGGAGAACTAAAGCTGGTCAGTCACTAATTGACACGGGTATGTAGAGTGTGGGAACATTTATTTCTGTAAGATTATGTGACCAAGGACCTTGTCAAAATGGTATGACAAGAAGGGGAAAATAATAAAACATGCAGAGACACAGCTAACAGACAAATGTTAAGGGAGACAATAACTGGAAAAAAACCTGGTAAGTCACACTAATTGATGGGCTATCACGAAACTGCAGGCAAACCAGGAGCTTGCAGATGATAAAGATGCAAACCTGAGGGTCCAGGTTGTTGCAGAGGGTCATTGGAGCTATGCAGATTGATGGGGGAATGTTCAGGGGAATGGGATCAGAGAGGAACAAAGGAAGAATAGACAGAAAGAGGTATAAAAGGGGTTGGTCACTTCTAAAATGGAGCTGGTCAGTACACTTGTCTGACTGAGCCCTGTGCCTGATCACCACAGTCTGTCTTATCCTCTTACTAAATACTTTCTTAATTGTCTCTCTGCATAATCTCACTCTCTATCCCATGCGTTTTTGAAGACATATCGTTTAAATTTTAGAAAATGTTCCAGCAAAACATACATGTAATTGCAAGGCATTAAAGGACTTCTCAAAACCTAGAATTTGGACCACAGAGGGTTATCCTTTTAAACAGAATTTATGTTAGGTCAGGTATATATCAATCAATTCTTGTTATTTATAATTACAGTTATATATAGTTTTTATGACATTAAATGCATCCCTGCTGTTTATATGAATATTGTAGTGGGGGGGAAAAGCTCACTTGGTATCAGTGAGGAAAATTCATCCCACAACTTACAAAGTACCCAGGGAGAGCTTTGCTGTTTCCTTATTATGTTCCATTTGAGCTCTATAAAACTCACACAACGCAAAACATAAAATCCTGTATTATTTATGATTTCTACTGTTTCACCACTTACAGTCAAGCAATTTATAGATGAAACTCCATTTCCTAGACTAATCTGTGTCTAATACTGTTTATGAATTTTATATTCTTTTTCCAACTGAGTTTATTATTTCAGTGTATAGGACAGCTAAACTCCCTGGAAACCACTGCCCACTTGACTAGGAACAGGTATTTGAAACTGCAGGTTTATTGGCATTGTATACGACCAACTGAAATATGAAATACTTTATCCACATCCCTAATAAACAGTCTGGCTTCCCTTCTTGGGTCTTAAACAATGGTACAGAAGTTTCATTAAAACTTTGTGGTTTCATACTGACAAAACATCAAGAATAAAATAGGATGGTTGAACCTAAGCTAACGCAGTTTCACTGAAACCATAAAGACTGTTGGTTTATAAACAATGTAAAATACTATATATGACAAAGTTCTCTGGAACCACATGTTTTCATCAGTAACAGAGCAGAATGGGAGTTTTGAATTTCTCATCAATGGTCCCATTTTGTGCTGTATATTTGACCTTTTCAATTGGCAATTACGCAGATTCCATTTCCCTTTTTGTTTGCAATTGACACCTCATGACAGGTGCAAAGAGTGCATAATCAGTCAAAATAAAATAGAAAATATTGTGGGAAAGTATTTCAATGTTTTCTTTTTCTACTGAGATACATACTTTTGTCTTTTACACAATATATTTATCTTAATTCCTACTGCTTTATTTATTTATATATTTATTTATTCCTCCCTCATGCAGCTAGAAAGAAAAGATAGACAGCTGTGTGCAACCATACACCTCATAGGCTGTATCTTAGCTGGCAAAATCTGGAGAATTTCCAAGCTTTGGGTCTGTGGTACAGATCCTCCTCCATGGCCTTACACTAATGCTGGATGAAAGCCTGCATGCACAGAAGTCCACTTTACTGCTGCAGAAGGGAAATACAAGCACAGGAGTTGGGAGAGAGCCATCATATGATTAACAGATGAATCAAAATCCTATAACTCTGTAGGAGGTAAATTGTCCTCCTAGAGCAGATAATTTTCAGTGAACCTTCAGCAAAGGGTCTACAGATTAAGACCACAGTTACAGAAATTCTAACTTAAAATATTGTGGTGCCTGGGAAAGACCAAAATTTTGCAAACTAGTCTGGAGCAGAGAATATAGCCATACATCTTCCAAAGTAGAAGAAGAATCAGACTTTATCCTCTGAGCATTTTCTGATTCTGTGTTTCCTTTTTTGCTAAAGAATGAATATGCACTGTATTTTTGTTTGTTTGTTTGTTTTTTAACACTGTTTCAGCTATTCCAGTTCATGTGTTGGCAATGGCAAAGAAATGAGCCTCCACACATGTTACTGCCAGCCAACTCACAAAAGAGTAAGACCACCAAAGCTGCTTCTGCTTCAGAATGTAAAGGACTGGCAAGGGATTCACCAGTCCATAGAGTCTGTGCTAAAACTCAACATGCTAAAGGTGTAAATAGGTGAGAGTGATTTTTTTTTTTTTTGGAAGAGAAGGGGTTTTATCTGTGGGTTTTAAAAATTATTCCTGAGGTGAATGAATGCTAGATACATATATGTGAGAGGTGTCAGTGAAGAGATGAAGTTCAACCAAATAGTAAACCAAAAGTTTAAAATAATTTATTTAAATAAAAAAGAAGAAGAATCTTCACTGGAACTTCTGTAACAGAAGCCAAAAATTAACACTCTGTCGCAAAACTCAGAGCTCCAAATGAGTTAATACAGCCCTAGGGAATTGTTAAGAATAAGTTTCACTATTAGTTGTTTTTGAATCTTGAAAAATTTCAGAGATAACCAGAATCTTTTTTTTTTACTGTACAAGTGCTCTTCTGTTCCTTCCAGCACACACCCATCTACTGCTGTTAACCTCTCAAATTCACTGTATCTCAAGTGTACATTTGGCAAATTCTCTGCATCCCAGTAGAAACTGAGAAAGATATTCCAAAAAACCCTGCAGTGCCTTTTTTTCACAAAATATGGTTACACATTTTTAACTATTTTTAAATGAAATTTTAGTACACGAAACTTAACTTCCAAAAGGTTTGTCTTCTGTGGATAAAATACTTTTGTCACAAAAATACATGAATGCACTAACTTTGGACAGAATTTCAAAGGTCCACAGATTCAAGGATGATTCAATCCTTGCAAGATCTGAATGATTTCGAAGAGCACATCTCTTTCTATTGGCAATAGAGGGAGTCCAGGGTATTTCCTAGTTTAGGTATTGTATCTGAATGCCTTAATATGAACGTCTGACCTAGCTGTCTACATATTTTGTGAGAGGATAAAATGACATATGAAAGGTAATCTAGTCAACATCAAAATATGGTCTATTAAAAAGAAAAGAAAGAAAGAAAATGTAAACAAAAAACACAATTCATTTCCTGGAAGTCATAAAATAGACTAATTTTAAATGTCTGTACTTTTGATGGCCTACTGAAAAGGTAGATTTTTCCATTGTTCCACTTGTTAAATCATTTTGATGGTCCTGCTTAAGTGATACTCAGAACATAGTTTAGGATTCCAGAATTAACCTTAGAATTTCTTTTTTTTAATGAGTCTGACAATTCAACAATTCCCATATAAAGTAAGATTCTATAATACATAATTTTAACAAAAAATGCTTCTGTTATAAAACTTTTGCTTATTCTTAGCATTATTACATTCTTGCTATCTCACTGATATTCTAAGATTTCATATACATAATTACGTATGTACAGGTATTTAAGTAATGGAATTTCATTTGTTAGAATTGGAAAATTAAATAAGCAGTTGTATTGTTATTAAAAAGGTAATAAAAAATCCCAACTTACACAAAAATATTTTTCAAAAAACAAAATCTCTATGTCCATTTAAACTCTTCTACACAACTTCATAATGAATAGATTAGTGAAGTGAAAGCAAAACATTTCTATGCACAGAATTAATAGTAGACTGAACTGTTGAGGGAAGGTGTACACATGTCCCATAAGAAAATGCAAAAAAGGAAGAATTCAAAGCACAAGGCAAAGCGCATGAAATCAGTGTAAACCACAAACTCTGACCTTGGGCAATAATGACTGAGCCACTCCACATCACTTAGTGAAGGAAAGAAAATCCTACTTGAAGTTGAATAACTGCAAGGATATTAAACTGAACAGATCCAAGAAAGGATGTTGGTCGAGTGACGAAAAGTTTCTTGACCTGGAAAATTATTGCAGTGCTATACAGCCTGTACAGAAAAAAAAACCCTCTACTTTGAGTTATGCATAGAATTATGACAGTTAGAACAGTATATTACAGCTCCCTTATTTTTACAATCCATTAGAGCAACATTAATAGTAATCTTTTGTGCATTTTGTCTTTTATTCCACATGTGCTATCTGAGAATTTATACCTCCTCAGCCAGCCTTCCTAGAAAGAGGAGACAAAGAGACACATACACCTATAAGGAAAGAGCTGACAATCTCTGACATTAACCTTGCTCATAAGTTAGTCCTCTTATTAACATGTTTTCTTTTCTGTCCTCTATTCCTTTGCTTTTGACTCTCTTTCACACCTGCCTGTGGGCAAAAGATCTGACACATACAGAGGTCAGTAAATAAACTTGTTTGTTTGTTTGTACTTTCCATCACTTAATAAAATTGATTTGGTAAATTTCATTTTTCCTTGCATGTTAAAAGATTTAAAACCAAAATATTATCTTCCTCTGTAGTTATTAAGAAGGAGTCAGGAGTAAGACCATGAAAAGAACCATGACATTTTATCACTAGACCTCAAACGACCTAAATAATCTGCACTTGACCCATAAATCACATCAGTCTTTTCCAGACACAAGTGCCTTAAAGTGAGTGTAAAATATTGATTTTAAAATGTACTTCAAAATTTCATTGTATGTCACAGAGTGATAAGGTTTACCAAAACTCATCATTTTAAAAGTCTTTCTTTCACAGTTTATTGCTGCTTTTCTTTAAAGAAATCTTAATTTTGAGATTCAGCTGCTCAAAAATAGGAACAATAAGGCAGTATGGAATAAATTAGTGTAATTATAATGTAAGTGTAAGAAGAAAGCACACCCATTTATTTAATTTATCTCAGGTAGAGTCTTGCCAGAATGAATGACCAATGAATGTTTACCTATTTTTACTACTGTTAACCATAGTATAATGAAGTGCACTATTATTTTATAATAAATTAAAGGCCAAGTTATTATGTTTAAAAACATTATGCGGTTCTGTTTCGAACAGTGAATTTCTAAATAAAGTGTTATTATCTTAATGGTGATTTTCACATCAGAAGAAAAAAACTTCCTTGATAATTGTATTGATTTTCCTGTAAAGGTATACATATCTTACTGTAAATATTATGAATCTTTGGCATTCAACATATTTTATACAGTCGTCATGTGCATTAATATAGGGGAAACATTAAGAAAAGAAATATAATCTTGAATTTGCTTTCCTCAGAATTATAGACATCTGAGCTCAAACTTCATCTGCTAGAAATCAAAGTTATTTTAGCAAGTTCTCAAGAAAAAGTATCAAGTATAAGCATAGTTTAATTTTATGTTTTTCCAGTTCAGCATGTGTCTTAAAGGAACTAAAATGTGAACGTCCTATATACACAATATACAGTCAACTGTAGAGATTGCTCATGAAAGAAGCAATGGCACAGAAGAAAATAATGATAGCACTGCACACTAGAAATCCTTTGCCAATCTTCACAATAGTAGGTCTAATAAAAGAATGCTTACTTGTGGCTTTGTCAAAACCAGGGGATGCAGCAGTGTTTGCAGGCCACCAGGTCCAGATGCATTCTTTGGACCTTCCTCACCACACATGCTCTGTACGTCTTGCTTTCCTCTAAGAACATAGCTGCCATTCACAAGAAACCAAGGACTTTAGGTTAGGTGAGAACCACATTGCACTCTGACCAGGACTGGGACCTCAGGGTACACTAAAGTGTGCATTGGAACATCAGTTTAGAGGAACCTATGAATAGGAGGGTTAAAAGGTTTTTTAACTTGGGAGTCCACAAGTTGCGGGATAGTATGTTTTGTGTTTACATTGTGCATTCCATACTGAAGAGCTGTAAGATGCTTGGTCTCAAGTGCTAACCTTGCTTTGCCATCGCTTTAACAGCTGTATATGTTTGGCAAGTCTCTAGATATCCTCCTCATGGAGAAAGAACGATACAGAGACTCTTCTCCCCATAAAACAGGTTCAGTCCCAGTACACATCTAGACAAAAATACAGTTCATAGGCATTGAAAGCAAGTGTGGAAATCAGAGAAAAATTAGTTTTAAAAATTTGGCTGTCTATGAAGGGGCTGCCAGGAGTACTCTTCTGAAGTGCAGGGTGTGCTTCCTCTTAGAAAAAAGAGCAAGTATAGGGAGTTGCCATTTGTGACAGAATTGTCCTCCTACTGAGGATGAACGTTTAAAAACAAAAAAATTAAGATGTCAATTGGTTATTGAATAACCATATAAACTGTAAACTCTCTTTAACATATTTTTGTAAGCATATCCATTCACAAAATCCAAATTTAATGAAGAAAACTATACCGCCTCTCTGTGAGTTACAGTTCATTAGATGTAATACGCCAGTGTAAAACTAACATGTTGGATTTGAGTGATTGTGTAGTGTAGTGGGTAGCATACTGGGTGAGGAAGTATCTGTAGCAAGGAAACAATGAGGAGTGTGGAAACTGTATAGCTGATGGAGGTGAGAGAGGGGTTTGCTAGCTCTTTTGGTAAAGAGAACGAAAGGTATTTATCACACACATAACACAGAACATTATAAATTTTGTACGTTAAAAATATATTACAGGCTCGAGAAATGGGCTAACAGGAACTTCATGAAGTTCAATAAGGAGAAATGCTAAGTCCTGCACCTAAGGAGGAATAAACACAGGCACCAGCATACACTGGGTGCCACACAGCTGGAAAGCAGCTTAGCAGAAAAAGACCTGGGGGTCCTGGTGGACACCAAGTTGAACACGAGCCAAAAATGAGCCCTTGGCTAATGGTATCCTAAGCTGCAATGAGGCACAGTGCTGCCAGCAGGTTGAGGGAATTGATCCTTCTCCTCCACTCAGAACTGGAGAGGCCACACCTGGAGGGCTGGTTCCAGTTCTGGGCCCCCCAGTACAAGAGAGACTGGGACATATTGGACAGAATCCAGCAAAGGGCCACTGAGATGGTGAAAAGATTGGAGAATCTCTCCTATGAGGAAAGGCTGAGAGACCTGGGACTGTTTAGCCTAGAGAAGAGAAGGCTCAGGGGAATCTGATCAATATGTACAAAAACCTGAAGGGAGAGTGTACAAAAGACAGAGCCAGGCTCTTTTCAGTGGCACCCAGCAACAGGACAAGAGGCAAAGGGCAAAACCTGAAACACAGGACCTTCCACCTGAACATCAGGAAACACTTTTTTACCGTGAGGCTGTCCAAGCACTGGCACAGCTTGCCCATAGAGGTTGTGGAGTCTCCATCCTTGAAGATATTCAAAAGCTGTCTGGACATGGTCCTGGGCAACTGGCTCCAGGTGGCTCTGCTTGAGCAGGGGGGTTGGACCAGATGACCTCCAGAGGTCCCTTCCAACTTCAACCATTCTATGATATTTTAAAAATACCAAATCAACTGCTGTAAAATTCTCAATTCTACATGTAGGATTACGTACCTATGATGCTGTAGGACATAGTGGTTTTAGGCTGTGGGAACAGACTGTATTACACTTGTGAAGATCTGCCAAAGGTAGCGTTACACTCAAAATCTTGTTATAGGCAAAAAAGAACACATTGTATGTATGTGGAACCAAGACTTTTTTGCTAGCTAATTCAAATATTAGCAAAGTAAAACAAACAAAAAAAAAAAAAACAGAAACAACCCAAAAATTCCCAACAGTTATTATTATCCCAGTTACAGCAACGATAACACTTAAAAGTACAAACTAATACTGAACAGCCTCAATAATAATGTCTTTACAATTGTTATGCAAGAAAACTTACTCATAGCTGCCTCTTCCCTTTGGTGTTATGCTCACCTCTCTGGGTCCAAAGATCAGTGGCACCAGTCTTCCTCAAGCAGACACATGGTGGGGTCATAGCAGGTTGTCAGTTGTCCCTCTTTGCTGGAAGTTCAATGCTGACTATCTCCTCAGCCTTGGGATTGCCATGGGCCTATTTTTAAGTTTCCTTATCACAGTCTACTTCCTTGTCTTTGATGCCCAGCTGAAGTGTGAAAGGTGCACAGGAGCGTCGCCCAACTTCAGCTGCCAGAAAGGGCAATTGTCTCTTTTGGCATGTCTGTCAGACTTTTGTTATGGATGGCATTCAGAGCTTCAGTTAAATAAATCAGGTGAGGCAGTGATCACTTGGCCAGTTGTAAAAACAAGCTAAACTCAGCTCAGTCAAAGGCAAGCTTAAGCAAGTGTTGAGATCCTGTGATTTCATGTCGAACCAATCCTTATGAACTTTAACTACAAATGGCAAAAAAATAATTTACTGAGGTACTTTAGAGAAGACAGCAAGTTTATTTAAATTCTGTTTTTCAGAGATCTGTATCTCCATTGAAAAAGAGGTATGGACTGGGAAGAGACCTACAGAGTATATAGATTATTTATAAATGATCAAATCCAGGGAAATCTAAATGTGGGTCTTGGGTGTAAGAGCTTCTAATATTAGCATAGTATATTAGCATACATACGGTTATATTCTAGAGATAACCAGAAGGCAGTGCCCTGGGCCAAAACATCCTTATATAGTTTGTTTAGTAATGGATCTATTTTATGACTGTTTCTGTAAGTACATTCCACTAACTAATAGATGGAAAATTAACAGTATATTTGCCAATTGTTCCAACTGCCACGAACTGTAGATACCTGAGATTAATTCTGTCCTTCTACAGAAAGGCAGGTGCACAATAAAAAGAGGAAATAGTGAGAAAATGACACTCAACATTCATTTTTGCCCAGTGGTTTTCCTCATTTGAAAAAAATTGCTAAAATCATCAGATCATGTAATACTTACATTTCAGCTGAGAGTTCAGACTTTAGTAGTTTTATGTCTGCTTGTCATCATGACAATCAAGCTGAGTATTATAGAGTTTAATATAGGTACCACTCTATCACAGATATTGTTTCACAGTGTTGGTCAATGTGTTTAGTTGTTAGATTCTCAGTATTACGTCTACAACAGATTAGATGCAAAACTGTAAATGATCCCACCTAATAATTAAGCTTTTAATTTGTGTTAATCATGAGGAATGATTAATGGGCAGAATCTGATATGTACTTAGTGCAAATCCCCAGAGGTAAAAGATGTGGCACAAATTTGGGGTATCTTGATGTACATAGCTGGGGGTGAGAAACAAAAGACATCATGTGGAACACTTTGATTTTATGTAAGTCCTGGGAACTTCCAGAGTCCAGTATACCAGGTCTCCTTCCTCTTTGCTCAAAAACATCCTCAGCCAGATAGAAAGATTTTAATTCTTTTAATCATTAGTATAAATAGTAGAAGACACATAGCAATGCACTAGATACTGTTCACACCTGTACTCACCTGTACAGCTACACACATATTAACATATGTGCATATGTGAAAGTGCATGTAAGCCTATATATATTTTTTTTGTACTTAAATGTATTTGTGCAATTACACACAAAAATTGAGAGCATGCTCTATAATCATATTTCTGTGCAATCTGTGTCCTAAATTAAACAATCAAATTAAGAAACAACTAAATAATTAAATAATCAGATAATGTCAAAATGAAATAATTGAGATTTACCACTTAAGGCAAAAGCATGCCAAAATAAAAATATAAAGAATAAGTTCTAGATCCTTTAATTTAGCTGATGAAACCCTAGCTTTTCATTATCCTGGCTTTTGTGTGTTAAAATACCATTGTATTTATGGTAGATATTTAATTTATTACTTGTGTTGCTTCAGGTATCACTGCAAGAGAAAATTAATATATTTTTCTATTCATGTCAGGGTAGGCTTTTAAATTTTTTAAGTTATTGGTTTATATATGAAATACAATAATATGGATATTATTTCCTTATTAGAAATAAAAATATCATTACTGCTAATTACAGCAGTAACATATACTGACATTTTTCCTGAGAAGTACACATTCTGTAAATTGGGTGTGAACTGAACGTATTGTACTCCATCCTATAAGTGCTTTGGAGCATGCCAGTCAAACATGTTATTCCTACCTATATCAGTCTCTGATTTCTGCATAAATATTCCCAGTCCTTTTCTCCATATTCTTCCATTTACAGCATCTTCCACTGCCAAAAGTTACAGTGAGTAAGGGAAAAAGCACTTTGTACTCTAGCTTTTTCTCTAATATGTACATTATAGCAAATCTACACTCACTTTCAGAAGGACTAGGTGCATGTAAACCATCTCTGGCATAATTTTGAATAAAAAATGGGAGCTTCAGGCCATGGAGACAGGAGTTTTTCCCTAATGCCTAATTATTAGCTTGATGAGATAGCTCCTGGTACACCCAAAAGCATATGAATGTTTAATGCTGTTATGAATAACAATATGAATAAGAAAACATTGTATAAGCATATACATATACCTTCTTATCTAGCATGAATAACAATTCATATATGATTCATAATTTTTTGTGTGTAGATTATATTAATTGAGATGCACACAACATGACACTGAAGATTAAAATTCCTCAAGTTATTTTTAACAACTGAGACAGCCAGCCTCACATGATAAAATCTGGGTAAATTTAATATAGCACAAAAATATTGACAAGGGATACAGATGAAGATAAGAGAATCTGTTTTACACCACAGCAGGTTCCTTAGAGTTTTGCTACTTTGTTGTAGAGCAACAAGGAGTAGGGAAACTGCATGAAAAAGTCAGGGCTACCATTCCCTAGTTACAACATGATTACAGGTACAAAAGCCTATAGAATAAATCATGTTAAATGCCAGTAAATGTATCAAGCAGCAAGATTTCATAAACTTTCAATCAAAATCAGTAGGATAACATTTTAAAGACTGTCTTCAGTGTGTGAAATTCAATCTCTATTGTAGTCCTCTATTAAACTGAGCAGAACTGGTTCATGGCACTTTGACTTGGGGCATAGATTCAATGGGTACCGACTATCTGCACCTCAACATGTTAAGCAGTCCTAAGTTACCTCTCCTTCCCTAGATGCCCAAGCACACTTCTTCCCCCTCCCAAATAATAATAAATATCATATTACTGCTGTTATATGTATAAGTAGCAAGAGAAGAGTAGATTTTATCAAATAATGATATCTGAGAAATTAAGAAATATAGGCTATGCTTATATTAGTGAATAAAATGTGCTCAGAACCATTCCCTGGCACAGGAAAACTCTCATCTCCTCTGCTAAACTCTATTAGCTTCCAGTAAAAGGTGGCCATGTTGGTATAAGAAAATGGGAAATGGCCAGAAGTACACCTTTGGATTGCTCTTCATACATATACAAGGAAGCATGTTGTATCTGGAATGTCAACCTGACAACATTAACTTCTTCCCTGATACCGTGACGAGAAAGTGGGGGAGGCTGTCATGTAACAGTCTCTGTACAAAGTAAGAGTGACTATGTGTATCACTACTCTGATACTGGGACACCAAATCATCTCCTATTTTCATATATTTATTAATCTCAATATTAGAAGTAATAAGGTTTTTTTAGTCTCCATTATTCTCACTTTATAAGACTCCATTCCAGACTCTTCCTCCTGTAATGGCTATGAATTTTCTTTTAATGTTAATATATTAAGGACGAGGATATCCTCATTTGTGACTTATAACTGTACCACCAGCATCCTTTAATTAGGAACCTGTTTTTGCCTTTCCCACAGTTTACAATTGCTGGAATTTTTTTTCAGAGACTCTCCAATATTGTAATATAAGATGTCTGGTACTTTTAATATTTCAGTGGCCCTTCATTGCACTCATGTCCTAAGCTTATTTACCAGAACAGCAGAACTATATGTTTGAGTCTATATAAAGCCTTTCCAAGAAACTGTATGCAATTCTAAAACTTCTCCCCATACGGGGAGGAAAACCACAGTGAATGCAATAATGAGATCCCATTTTCTTTGTTTATGGCTTCATAATATGGCATCTTGTATTAATAATCCACTAGGCAGCACATCAAGCTCCTCCTCCTACTTTTTTTCTCCATGATAATCAGTGGCAAACTCCCTGGGAGCCATCAGGATTTAAGCATGTTCTCTAACACCTTTATCCAAGTAGAATTCCTGACTATCACTGAAAAATCACTTCTTCCTGTTTTGACTGAAATACCAGTTCTCCACCTGGCCTGCACACCCTCTCTGGTGACACTCTCAGCTTTGGTGATATTCCCAGGAACTAAACACTTCTTAAGCTAGCCCCAGTAATTGAGGAGAATGACTCCTTATTTAGCTAATACATGAAGACTTGCTGACTAGCCATTTACTTTAAAATCACTCTTCAAGTTTGGTTAAGGTAAAATGCAAATAAAAGTACGTATTTATAGCATCCAAACTAAGCAATGCAATTAAAATCTTCAGAAAATACATGGGTGAAGAAATGAAAAGCCACCATTTAAGATTAAAGGTGTTTCTAGCTTTTTCCGAGACATTCCTATTTTAAATAATTTCTAGATATCAGTGTGTGTCTCAAACTATAGCCATTAAACATATACATCTGCCTGGTAAAACAGTCAGTCTGCACTCTGAAGTCCTCTGATTCTAGACAAATTTAATCTTTTCCCCTCAAAATTAGTATATTTCAGTAGGCAATTTTCATTACATTAGGTGTGGTATTACTTCCCAGAGATGCAAATAACTTTCAGAGATCACATTAATCTCCTGTATTTGAGTGATGCTTTGCCTCATTCAAAAGGAAATGTTCTCTCAGTTGCTTTTGCAGAATCAGTGTTTGTTCCAAAGAAAATGACTCCTTTCTTGAACCTACTGTTACAGTAAATTTAATATTATTCTGTATCTTCCTAAATGTACTTAGTTCAAACATCTAGTGCAGGTAGCTCACCACTGGCTCCCAACTGAGGTCAGTGGTTACAACAGCATTTAAACACTTGTCGTGGTTTAACCCCAGCTGGCAACTAAGCACCACACAGTCACTCACACACTTCCCCCACAACCCAGTGGGATGGGGGAATCGGGGAAAAAACAAGTAAAACTTGTGGGTTGGGATAAAAAAAAAATTAATAGAACAGAAAGGAAGAAACTAATAATGATAATAATAACAATAATAAAATGATAATACTAATAAAAAGATTGGAATATATAAAACCAGTGATGCACAATGCAATTGCTCACCACTCGCTGATTAAGGCCCAGTTAGTCCCTGAGCAGCGATCCCCCCAGGCCAGCTCCCTCCAGTTTCTATACTGGCCATGAGGTCACACGGTATGGAACATTCCTTTGGCCAGTTTGGGTCAGCTGCCCTGGCTGTGTGTGGCAATACATCCCGCCCCCCCATCCTGCCAGCAGGAAACAAAACTTCTCCAGGAAGGGAGAAGGGGAAGGAAACCCTGGAGGCTGCAGGTTGAAATTTGAACTGGCCAATTGAGATGCGCCAGGTACCCCGAGGTGACCCTCCTGGCCAATAGAATTAAATGACCACAGGTCAGATTCGACAGGGGTATAAACGCGGTCCTGCCGGAGTACACGCTGGCAGTCCTCCTCGGAGCAGCGGGTCTGCAGTTGGGGACTCCCCCTCGGGTCGGGGCACTGCCCGAGGTAACTCCTCGAGGGAGAGAGAGCCCTCAGCTTTTAGGTGAGTACTATGAGCATTTTGAGCCATCACTTTAAATCTTGGGGATTCTTAAGTCAGCCGTGTAGTATTAATTCTCTTTACATCATTGAGCCTGTGGTTTTATAAAATGTTACTGGACTTCTAACTTTTGTTGAAGAATAAATCTGAGTTTTAACACCTGTTGGATTTGGTTAGTCGTGCATCCGTAACACTGTGTCCCCTCCCAACTTCTTGTGCCCCTCCAGCCTTCTTGCTGGCTGGGCATGAGAAGCTGAAAAACCCTTGACTTAGTCTAAACACTACTCAGCAACAACTGAAAACATCAGTGTGTTATCAACATTCTTCTTAGAATGAATTCAAAACATAACACTATACCAGCTACTAGAAAGAAAATTAACTCTATCCTAACCGAAACCAGGACACCACTTCACCATGACAAAAAGAGTGAGAGAGTTAACCGTAACATGCATCTCCTACATGTATTGTAACACAGCAAATACACTTTTAAAAAACTTGTTTTCAGGCATGTGATCACAGATTTGAAGCCTTTTATTTTCTCGAACTTGTCCACACTTTCTGTGCAAAATCTTTATTGCTTGTACATTATTGATATAACTCTGTATCATCCACATTTCATAACCAGAAAACCAATGGCTGAAATAGACTGATTTTGAGAAGCATCATAAGTAAATTCATTCTAACCCCAAAATTTCCCTTTAAGATTCCTTGGGGTCTCCCTTTGAACCAAGTTGAAACTGTCAGAGTATTAAAAAAAAAAAAAAAAAAAAAAAGTAATTCTCTTTATGATACAGAAACACTGTATGTAAAGCACAAAAAAATATTTCCTTTCTGCAATGCAAAGGTCTCAGCTGGAATACCATGTTTAACTTTGAGCACTGTGCTTCAGAAAAGAATGGGCACTAATTAGAGAAAGTTCAGAAGAGAGCAGTAATAGTGATAAGCAATCTAGAAAAAAAATCCCCAGAAGAAAAGACTGAATTAATTGAGTTTCCTTTATTTAGAATGGAGGAAACTTGAAGAGATCAAAAAAACCGATGTTCATATATGCTAAAGGTTGTCACAAAAAGGAAGGTTCTTCATGTCTATGGGGAATAGAACAAAAAGGAATGAGCTAAAATTTAAGAAAAATTAAATGATCTGTAAGACAGGGTAAGCACTAGAATATGAATGACTGCATTCTGTTAAAAACAAGTAAGAGAAGCATCTACCAGTTTCAGTTTCTATGTTTAGGAGCACCAAGCTGGGGTAGATAAATTTGTGAGGTGTCCCCATGAATTATTTTCTATTTGTTTATGATTCTGGAGGCAATCATGCCTTCAGCTTTACTAAGATTTAATGCACAAGGCTTATAAATACATTAATGTATATGTATTCAAAGTACTTAGCAGAAGATTCCAAAGTCTCTAAGAAAAATTAGGACAATTAATAAATAACATAATAAAATTAAACATTTAAAGGGGTTAAATATTAATTAAAAATCCCTAATAAATTTTAGAAAATGTGGGTAATCACTGTATAAGAAAAGAAAGCAAATAGTGGTTTATAACCTGGGCCTAGTTTATTTATTGCCCCTCAAGTATAGCTTCCTAGAGAACAAGAATGGTCCATTCCAATAGGCAAAATGTCAAGCAGGCATGGCAGAAGGCAAGCATGGATGAACATGGAGCTCCCGACTGAGCTCAGGCATGAAAAGGAAATACACAGATAGTGGAAGCAGGGACAGGCTACATGGAAGGGATACAAAGACATTGCCCACTCAAGTAGAAATGGAGTGAGGAAAGCCAAAGCTCAGCTGGAGCTGACGCTAGCAAAGGAGGTGAAGGGCAACATGAAAGGTTTCTCTAAGTACCTTGTCAGGAGAAGGAAGGTTAGGGGCTCAGTGGGGCAAGGGACCTGGTGACAAAGTTAGTGGAAAAGGTCTTTTCCAAAAGGCCTTATTCTTTGATTCTACGACTCAAAAGTTCTGCATATATTCAGTAAAGAAAAAGAGTATTTGAAATAGTAAACAAAGTTATATCACACTATTTTAAAAGAAATCAGGCTGATACCATCCAAATAAACAGTGAGTAAACTAATACCTGAATTTTAAAAAGAAAAACAAAAATGACAATAGATGTCCACATTAGAAAAGTGTAGTAAAATTATCCATAGTATAAGAAAATTTTATATACAATCATAGAAAAATACAGATTTCATGCTAAAAGTCTTCTAATGCAACTTCCTCCTCAGACCAAGCCTAACCTCCATGTTAAAGCAGGTTCTTTGGGGCTTTTTACAGTCAAGTTTTGGAAATCACCAAGGATTAACATCCCACAGCCTCTATAGGTTACCAACTCCAGGGCTTAGTAATTTCCAAGGTGAAGATTTTTTTCCTTCGATCTACTTGGAGTTTTCTTTGCTGCACATTGTCACCAGTGCCCTTATGCTGTCTGCCTCTGAGAACAGTCTGGCTGCATCTTCTTTATGTTCCTTTAGGTAGTGGAAGATTGTAGTTAGGTACCTCTTCTCTCTTTAGTGCTGCAGTCTAAACAAGAACCTCAGCTCCTCCAGCGTCTTCTTGTACATTATATCATCCATCCCCCTAAGCATCTTAGTGACCCTCTGCTAGACTTGTTTCAGTTTGTTGCTATAGCTCTTATAACAGAGGGACCAAAATGAAGCACGGTATTCCAGATGCAACTTCACAGATATTGAATAGAGGAGAAAAAACTCCTTCCTTAACCTGTTGCCTACATTCTTGCTAATGCAGTCCAAAAACTGGCGAACCTTCATCACCACAGCGGTGCACTGCTGCCTCATATTCAACTTGTTCTCAACCAGAACCCCTAGGCCCTTTTTTTTCCTGCAGATATGCTCTGTAGCCAGTCGTCCCCAGCATGTGTGAATACAGGAGTTTTCTCTGCTGAACTTGGAAGCACATGATATATTCTTTCCTGACTGATTTCAAAATGCCTGGATCTCACCCAGTATCTTGGAAGCCAAGAAGACAGGAAACAACCTTGGGCAAAAATGCTATCAAATGTAGTTAAATAAGTAACACATCCTGAATGTGTATCATTGTATGTCTAAACTTTGTTTATATCAAAATGAGAAATCAGAATTTGATTTCAAGTTAATAGCACTCATATGGTTCAAGTAGATACTCTCTTTTATACAGGATTGTTAAGACTCAATAGCATGTGCAAGCTGGGTAAATTGCACCAGCATTTTTCTCAATTAGCAAATTAAATCATATTAAAATCACTGGCAGACTGCCTTTATAATATTTTTGCTATCTTGGCTTTTTCCCTTTCTCTGTAAATGTTTTTGGTGTGAAGCTATGTTGTTATGTGCCAGCACAGTAGTTCCCTCAGTCCTCAAAAAGCAGACATATGTTGGCACTTATCCATCTCTAATTTTGTCAGCGTACTTCACTTTCTCTCACAGTGTTCTTCCTGGCACAGATCTTTGCCAGCAACTGACAAAAAAAAAACTGGAAATAAAAAAAAAATTACTTTCAGGGGCAATCCCTGTCAGCAGCACTACTTGACTATGATCTGTGCCAGAGATTGTCTCTTCTGCCTGCAGACATTTATATGGGAAACCTGTTGGTTTTGTTGTTGTTGCCATTAATTTCAGGGCCCCAGTTGTCCTTTAAAGAATATCCATTCAAGCCAATTGTTTGTATTAAGCTAGTTAGAAAAAGCAGGACTGCTTCCATCAAAATGGTCCTGATTTAATTTTCAAAATTTTGTGCAGGTATGCAAACTGGTATTTGAGATGTAGTACAGAGGTATAAAAAAAAAATCACAATTACAGTAAAACATCTACGTTAAAAAGATAAAGGATCCATGTACACTGCCCAAGAGAAATGGTATTCACAAATTTCTATCAAATACAAAATTACTGGAATGTCCTAGAGCCCAGCTCTGCATTCTCTACACTCTCCCTTCAGGCATTTACATTCATTCATAAGATTCCCCCCCATGGTCCTTACCTTCTCTAGCCTAAAAAGCTCCAGCTCTCTCAGCTTCTCCTTGTATGACAAATGCTCCAACCTCTTCATCAGCTTTGTGGCCATTCACGGAACTCATTCCACATCTCTCTCGTACTAGGGAACCCATGCTTGGACCCGGCACTCCAGGTGTGTCTCACCAGTGCTGCTGGCAATGCTCTGCCTAATGCACCCTAGCACACTGTTGGCCACCTTTGCCACAAGGGTACACTGCTGGCTCATGTTTAACTTGTCTACCACTATCTCCAGGAGCTACTCTGCAAAGCTCCTTTCCACATAGTTATCCCCCAGCCTGTAATGGTGTATCTATTCATTCCCCACCTGAGTTATTTAAATTTTCTTCAGCTTCACTGAGAAGTGACTAATACTTCTTTATAGTAGGAATGGTGTATATATATATTCTGCAATCATTTTTCTTAGACACCTTTAGAATGTCTGATAACTTGAAAAATTCACCTAAAGTATGAGGCACTGACAGTTGCTTGAACTGTAGGTCTTGTATATGCCAAGTTTTTCAAAATAGCTATGTTATTTTGGAGAATAGATGTTTGGATACACATGACTTTCAAGGCATATTTTATGCTGATATAAATAGCCTACACAGAGTCTGGAGCAAAAAAATAAAAATCAAAACCAGCTAAACTAATTTTGAATGGAAAGGGGGATTATAATTTAATGTTTTGCAAAACCTCTAGTTTCTCATTGTGAGTTTCCTGCAAAAAGACTTTTTACTGACCTACGATTATCAAAATTAAATTGTCGTATTTGCACCATTAAGGGACTCTCATGGCACTGAAAGAGAATGACAATAGCTAGTGTGTTCTTGAATACTTATGAATTCAATTTTATACACTGTATGGCATTTTTTAATGCAAATTGCAATATCTCAAGAATTTCCTTTAGAAAATATCACAATGATACTTTCAGTCAGCTGCCTACATGTTACTTATAATGCCATTGCTTACACATTTGTATCAACAATCTTTCACCATATTTCAGGGGTAGTTCTCATCTTCTACAAAGAAGTCAACAATCAGTACCTATAAAAAAAATCTTATTTTGTCACAACTCTGAAAATGTTCCACAAAATTAGTACTAGTACAGTACTTTCCTACTACACTGACGAAGACAAGGAGGGAGGGGTTTGACAAAAAAATTCGATAGCTGAATGAAAGTATTTGGCACCAGGGAAGTCAGAAGTGTAAACAGCCTGTATTTTAGCAAATATTTCAAATCACTACTTACTGCATGAGAGAGATTTTCAAACACTCAACTTTCCATTAGAGTTGAAGGAAATACTCAATATTGTTAAAACTGTTGCACAAATTAGTTAAATGACCTGTTAAATTACCTACTAGAGATCTTCCTCCTTTTCTCCTGTTTTTCAATAAGAACTTTGAGGACATCATATGTGTGTTTATATTCAAATTAAAATGTGAATGCTATAATTTACATAATGACATCACATAAAATACTATTCTGCTTTTCATTTGCATCTCAATCTAGGATAAAAAACAAGTATGAGACCTCTATGAGACACATGTTACACTCCAATAACTCAACAAATGTATCAATATTGCATGCTGGTATTCTTGAAATTAGCCCAGGTCATTAAAAGTCTTGGTTTATACATTGCTGGTCCAGGCTTGGTCCTTTTGAAAACTTTGGAAAGACTTCAGGTTTCTTTTTTGCATTCAGAGTTAGTGGGAATATAGTGTAGACTACACAGTTAAATTGTACCTAGACTTTAATTTTCTTTTTTTGGATGATAGTTGTTTTGAGCTAAGAGTTTTGGAGACTAACTTCTCAGCAGATATGAAAAACTTTAATTAATTCAGAAATGCTGAAGATACCATATGTAGCAAATGTCTCCAGAAGCATCCAGTCCAGAAGTTTCCAGTCGAATCTGGCGAATCAACAACGGGTTACAGGACTGGTGCCACAGCCAGGGGTTTGGCTACTTAGACCATGGGACTTGCTTTGAGAAACCTGGTCTACTGGAGGCTGACGGGGACCATCTGTCAGAGAAGGGGAAGAGCATCTTTGGTCATAGGCTTGCCAAGATGGTGAAGAGGGCTTTGAACTTAAGTTACTGGGGGAGGGGAACCTCAATCCATCCCACTCCTACCAGCTGGATGCCAGTACCAGCAACAGATGCTGGAGAGGGAGCACAGGTCAGCAGGAGAGCACCTGAAGAGCAGCACAAAGGAATTGCTCGGAGAAGTTGTAGATGCCCCATCCCTGGAAGTGTTCAAGGCCAGGTTGGATGGGGCTTTGAGCAACCTGGTCTAGTGGAAGGTGTCCCTCCCCATAGCAGAGGGTTGGAACTAGGTGATCTTTAAGGTCCCTTCCAACCCAAACCATTCTATGATTCTATGTAATTTGTAATGTTCCCAGACAGTTCCTCTCTGTGGGTGTTTTATTACTTTCATATGTATGTTATCCAAACCTTGTTGATTACAGACCAGACTCCTGAAGCATTTCAAGATACAGCTACTTTAAGTGTCTCTTTTCTCCCAGGAGTATTATTATCTTATAATAAACACACCTCTTGCAGTCCTCTTCTTACTAATACAAGAGGGTTTTTACACATAAAAGTAAATTATTGTCTTCATTGAAAACTGCCAGGTAAGGTTAGGATATTTTACATGAGACATTACCAAAGATTAATTTAAAACATTCATGCAAAAAGCTAGTGTACTCACAATGCTTTTTGAGCCTGGGCAATTTTATTTTATATTTTAAGTGTTCAGTCTGGAGACAAACAACACTACTTATCTTTTCTAAAAAGAAAGGATTGTGATTTTACATTTGCACAGCACATCAGTCTAACCTCAAAAGTCTTTCTATTGCATTAATAGTGCATAGCTATTTACATGTCTTAGAAACTAATTTAATAACAGAAAACGGAGGACAACCATTCATAGCTATAAAGATGCAATTTAAAAAAAATGCCTTGAAACATTGTTAATGTAAGTTAAAACTATGATTTCCAGTTTGCAATAAATAAATAATGCAAGCAAAGTTAATATACTTCTCTGATTTTCATATTTGTTATTTTGAATACCAAGACAGTTCCTCAAAGCCAATGGGATGATTTCACTATCTGAACATTTGCTCTTTTTTGCTGTTAAAGTAGTATCAGCCCTCTGCCAGCTAGTTTTTTGAAATTATAGATGAAAAAGGTTCTTACTTTAAGCACTGTGTAATCTAAGGCTTTTCCCTTCCAATTGGATAAAGTAAGCAATCCAGCTAACTAGAAAAAACAAGTCACAATATTTTCCTTTGGGTGCCAAAGTTTTATTTTGTAAAATTCTGAGTAGAACACTGGGCTTTCAAACAAAATATTTAAGGATTTGGGGAGATGAAATATAGCAAATAATTTTGTACACATTAAGGAAAACCTCCAAGGCATGAAGTTAATTCCACAGTTAGAAGAATATGGAAGTGGCATTGTAAAAGACTTTTGAGAGTTTTAGTCTGCTGCAGATCACGTCATCAGTAGATTGGTTCAGTAAAGGGAAAGACAGGGCTGTTTATTAGGACCCTGCCTTGAATAGAACAAAGGAGGAAAGGGTAAAAGAAAAAAATAAGAGAAGAAAAAGAGATCAAAAGCTGGAAAATCTAAAACCTTTAAAAGAGAGTAAGATCATTTTGAACATTTACAGGAAGTAAAAGAAATCATACATCCCATTTTGAAACTCCTGGACAGATTTCTGACTGACATGTTACATTCGCAGATAGAAATACTTTCTGACATTTGTACCGAAGGCCTTCGAATTTCCCCATCAATGTAAGATCATTAGAAGGAACAGCCAACACACATTTCCTGAAAACAGGCATAAGATTCAGTTCACCCGCAAACCCTATGATAGGATCCTTTTACACAATAGACATGAGAACTATGCTGATATAATACCGGACATGTGAATATCCAGATGTGGAAGGGAGCAAACCACCAAGAGCTGCTGAGACACCACCTTGAGTTACCATGGGAAACACAAACAGTATAACCCTTTGCCATAACACCATTCCAGCCTTTGAACTTTCTTTTGATCCTCCGTCCAAAGTCTCCACAAGATGGCAGTCAGGGGTTTACGGCTTTTGGTGATGTAAATATTTTATTATATGGTTCACTGGCTCCAGAAATAAAGGCACCTTTGTATTCAAGCACTCATATGTGCATGTATTGCATAGTGAGTTGCCCTCTAGGCAATCTACTAGAGGAATATTTATTTTTTCTACAGTACTCAATTATAAAAAAAATTAAAAATATAATCTCTTTAATTTTGTACTTTCAGATACTGCAGTGAATTCATGGCAATAACAACATTCACAGAGTAATTATAACTGCAGATGTTCAGTAACTGTACTTTCTATAGTGTTCTAGATTTTTTATTTTGCTAATCATAACTGTACCACAGTTTAGATTTTCTTTCAAAATTCAGTTATGTATCTGCAATATATAAATTAATTGAAAAAATAGTTTTATATTAAGTTTGTGTCATCTTAAATCAGTGTAATTCTAACATACTTAAAGAAGCATTATTTCAATTTAATCTTACTTTGCATATGGTAGTTTGAGATTGCTAATTCTTAAGCTTCCTTCATAAAATAATTCATAAAAGATCTCTCTCACTTTCTGGTGCACATAAAATTGGATTACTTTTTCCCATTTGATATTTGTCATAGATTTCCTTTTTAAATAATTGAACACCAGCTTGTGTCCAAATGCAGTAAGTTATTTTAGAGCCATCCGTGTTCTTTCAATTCCATTTAAAATATCTGAAAGAGCGTTCCAAAGTAATCAGACTTAACACTGCAGCTAAGCCACCATCCAGCCCCCAAAAGCAGAATTAGCTAATCATAAAACATTCTTGCTAGGAGATTAGTTTAAATGCACATTGCATAGTCACTTTTTTCTATGATTTCTTTTAATCACTTTGATACAGATTAAGCTTTCCCCCAGAAACTTTGGAGCCTATTTCTTTCTTCTTTCATGAACAAAATGTCATACATAATGCAATGTCTCTCCTTCTCTAAACAGTGAAATGAACCATTTAAAAGAACTTTTTATCTTATGAGAATTCTACAAGTTTCAATTCCTAATAGATTATGAGGTTTACTCTACCTCTTCCACTACTGTTGCTACCTAATGGATGAAGTATTATCTGTCAAAAGAATACATCATTAGAAAAATGCAGAATAATTTGTTCTATCTCCAGAAGAGAAAAAATATTAATTTCTGATGATGGTAGCATTACACCTGTTTCCACAGATGAACACAAGTAGCAATCCTAAGTAGCAGTTACAGGAACTAAAGAAGCTTCATCGTAATATATTTACTTTCTGGTAGCTAAAACAAACCCTGGGGACAACCCAGACCCCACATCACAAAGAAAAAAAATCTCTTCTATTCTTGGTGGATGGAATTCCATTGTATCAGTGAGAAAGTAGGTAGAATTCAAACTACAAAACATTACAATGAGCTGAAGCAGTATCTTTAAGGGATGGACGAGATCACTTCATGCTTTCCATTTCTCCAACCAAGGTAAGAAGATGATGTAGAAGAATAAATTAAGTAGTTTGCGTTTAATTCACTGCAAAGGAATAATAAAATTAAATGACAAGACTCATCATTTATTCATAACAGCTTGTCCCCTAGAACATCTTCTGCCTAATATCTGGATGCTGGTTTCATGCCATTAACCCACAGTCGTAAACTCACAATTCCCATGAATATCCCAGTTAGGGATGAAGTTATAAGAAAAGAGAAAAAAAAAAAAAAAAAAAAAAGAAAAATCAGTGTGAAACTTCAGACCTTCACTTTTCTCCCAAAGCTCTATGTTTCTACATGTTAAAGACTACTTCAGGCATACCTCAGTATTTACTACAAAAAACTATTTTGGGACATGTTGACAATATTAATATCTGCATGACAGACACTAAATTCCTCCAGTTCATTAATCTTTGTTTTTAATAAGCTTGGGAAATATTTATGCTCTGAAGAAAACTACAAGTCTTTTTACCCTGCTATGGTAACATATCCAGGGGAATTTCTTCATTATCCCTCTAAAACTTAAAGCTGGGTACCCCCTAAGATGTAATCTGTCCTATTTCATTGATCCAGGTTTCAGTGGATAGGCTCACTGGATTTCGTGTTCCAGGTGGAAATTATTGAATCCCATGGAGTTTCAGAGCACCAAAACCTTTTTTTTTGTTTGCACATCCTTCTAGCCTACTGAGTGCTCTTTTAGACCATCCTCAAATCATTCTTTCAAATTAAAAACAGTGCCTTCACATGCTGACCAGCTAGCAGGACTAATCAAGAGGGGAAATGTCTGAATATCATTTGACAAAACATTATTAGCCTCTTTTGAATGTAGAAAATGATGTTCTGTAGCGCATACCAGAATGACTATCAGTCTGGCTGGCATCTTGGGGACCTGTAGGTTTAGAAATTTTTACTGATGAATAAGTGTCCCAAAGTCTTTTCTGGGACATGAGGGTATTTTTTGTAAAGGAAAGATGATTATCTGGCTTTGCACATGAATATTTTCACTACTTTTTTTTAATTATTATTGTTAGGTTGTTTTTTCTGGTTTTAATTGCAGTTTTAATTACCTACAAGCACTGCAGTAATAGGTGTTTGGTTTTATTTTTATTCATTAAAAATTAACAGGAAGGTAGAAACATTTTCCTCTCTTTAACAACATTTTATATTACTTGTGCATGAGTCCTATTTTTTCATTTGAATCTTTCACTGTCAAAAGATTTATTTGGATTTATTAAATAACAGATGATCATAACATTTGCATATGCAGCAAAAAATGTATCCTTGGAAACTGTAATGAGCACAAATTAAACATAGATGAAAGCAAAAGACAGCTACTTTGTGTAATTCCTGTAGCACTTTAAAATGATGGTCCAGTTAATCAATGATGAGTTACAGTGCAAATCTTATGTTAATACGTCTGACGTACATTAATTGCTAATTGGAACATTGTGATGAATGTTACTACAATAAATAACATGAATTAATGAATAGAATATTATTTTTTTTTTGCAGTTTCTGACCAAATGATGGGTTCTGTGGATTAAATAATCTGTTAAACCTTCAATGTCATGGACTATCACACTGAAATAATGCCTAGTGTAATTTCCAAAGTGTACTGTTTGTGTTTGAAACTCACAGAACTGAGACTGAGTTAGCTACCAAGAAGGGACTCTCCAAACTAAGAATTTGGGAGAAGGAAATATTTATCATAATGCCATAACACAAACATATACCTCCTGTACAATCAAGTGTGGTAAAAGAATGGCAAGGTCAGTACAAAGCAAGAGTCCTTTCAGGGAGGCAAGTGTAGTCAGTAGCTGTGCTTTAATTTTATTTTAATCTGATTTCATTGTTTTTAGCCAATTAAATATGGGACAGTTTTAGTCTTTCTGCCATGTCTTCCTCCCTTACAGAAAATGAAAAGGAAAGGGAAAAGAAAAAGGAAAAAAAGGAAAAGAAAAAAGAAAAAAAAGGCAAAAAAGAAAAAGAAAAAGGAAAATGAAAGGGAAAGGGGAAAAGGGAAAAAGAGAAGACCCCTGTTCCTTATTTTTTCATAACAACTTCAAAAGAACTTTAATAAAGAACTCAGTGGATTTTATTTCCTAGAGAGGAAAAAAAAAAAAAAAGCTTATACCAAATGTCACTTTTTTTTCTTATCTGAATTAGGATAGTTGAAAAAGCACTGAAATTACTCTAGATTAAAGGTTTAAGAAAACACTGAAGAAACTGTAGAGAAGTAGAGCTATTTACTGTACCACTTAATTTTTATTCTGCAATCTGTAAATGCTAAATAATAGCTGAAGACTGCATGCTAAATGGTCTTTTCAAATATTCCCAGGCTTTTGCTTTCACCTGCAAAAGTGAATTAATCTATTCTAGAATTTATGTGCTCAGGAAGAATGAATAAAGTGCTTGGCTAAGAGATCTGATCTGATCTCACATTCCTAAAATGTCTTTCGTTAAAAAGCTGTACAGGCAAATACAGTTACCCCTCTATCATTACAAAGTACAGTCAGAACATATTTTAACTTAATATTTTCTTTCATGTGCTATTGAGTTTGTGTAGATTGAATAAAAAAACCCAGAACGTTATATATGCAATGTGAGCACATTGAAACTTTCTTTTTAAAGTCTCACAAAAAACCCCAAACGTTATTTCTTTAACTTTCATGCACAACTCTTAAGTTAAAATAGAATGTTTAGACAGTATGGGTGAATACAGAAGTCCAAAGCTGTTGCCAGTGAAAAAGATCCTGAGGGTAAACAGTAGCCTTTGGCTATGTGTGTGCTATGGAAAAGTAATCTGAAGCTGAGGTCTGCATCCCTGAGAAGATTATAGTATCCTTGTTCACAGGCTTAACTTCACAAATTCATGTATAGGTTTTGATTTTCTATCTTTAGTATTGCCTGTACAAAATGTAGGGTTTTTTTTTTTTAACTAAAACATAAAATAAAGCATTTCTAGATGCTTATCAGGTCACCTGGGATTTTTTTGTGTGCTGATTTTTATTTTTTTGGAGGAAAACTTTCTAGTGAGATGAAAGACTGTAAGCAATCTTTTTCTGAGGAAAGGCTAATGTACACAAGGAAAAAAATCTCCTCCAGGAGGATTTAGTACAGCTGAAGATAACATGGGATTACAAAGTCAGCTCTGCTTGGCTCCCTCTGCACCTAATCATTCATACTACCTAAATTGCAGTTCTCACTTTGGTTCAGTTCTGGAGCATCCAACTCATTCCTGAGGCAAGAAAACTGAGGCATTGGAAGGAGAATATGGAAAAGATTGGCTCAGACTGAGAGGAGGTACAGATCCAGCCTCTGCAGCTAAATGTTGCACTGATTTAAAGTCCCTTGGCATGATTAATAAAAAATGAATTAGACATAACTCAAGGGATCTGTTTTTATGTTTTTGTTCAGTGAAAACTCAAAAAGGAAATTCTTTAAATTGGAGCAGTAGTCATTTACACTTACTCATTTTACACATTTATCTCTTTATTTATGTGACAAGAAGCTTAAATATAAACCTTCCTGACAAAATAGGCCAGCCTCTCTCATAAATCTAATCAAATACCGGTAAAAGATTGATAAACAAGATGCTGTCATGTCCCAGCTGTCAGCTTCAGCACACTGTTGCTGTGTGGCATGTTAAAGGGCAAATGAGCTATATTAACCTAATCCCCAGATAGAAGCCTAGAAAAGAGATTTTTTTTTTCCTAATAAAATGTTAAAAGCAGAGATTTTAAGGACTTCCTCAGTCAAATACAAATTCATATTGCAACCCACCAAAGGGCTGAAACTCAATGTCTCCCAGATTTGGGAAACTATAGCCAAGCAACTTGTGATTTTATAATTAATTGAAAGAATCAAGTTTCTAAAATGCATTTCATAAAGCTGTCAGAAAGCAACAACATTACAATCAAATATTTTCTCATTTCTGATTCACACCACATAATTCTGAAAAGAATCACACAAAGCAGACTGTGCAGCACTCCTATATTTCTTCTTTTTGCTGTGCTTGTCTTCTTACAGGCTGTACAACGTAGAATGCAAACAATTCTCTAGAAAATAACAGGAAAAGTTACATAAAAATATACCTTCCTCTAAGAAATTTCTCTAGAAAATAAAATGTATATAAACCCCATGATTCAAAGACATAAATCCATAAAAAATGATTAGGATGTGGGATATCTTAAACATATACAAGAGCAACTGGCCTAGAAAGGCTGGGCTAAGGATGTTTCCAGCACTAAGCATTAGCCTTTTGGAGTGCTTCTCAAAGGGACTTCTTAGTAACAGCCATTAGAGAATTATATACCGAGTTCTTGAAATGTTGTCTAATTATGAGTTATACATATTAATGAATTAGTTAATGTTTGTAAAGTGCTTTGAAAAGGATAACATATTGGTAAGTGCTAACTATTGTTATGCTGTATTTTTTGCACTAGCTCTTCCTAAACAGATCTCTGAGGCAATGTAGCTATGGCTTGTTTGAGAACACTGTTATTCTTCACTCCCTTGCTGTACCATTCAGGTTTTGCAAATCACCAAATGTAGCACAGTCAGTCAGTAGACCTGGAACAGGTCTTGCTGTATGGAGCACATTTGCATACACACACTTGCATACTATGCATAGTTCCACTCTTACATTAAACACACATCACTTGAACAATAATGGCTTTTAAAACATTGAAATGGCTCTGTATTTGAGGGCATGGCTTCTGAGAATAATTCACTTTGGTACCCAGGCCCAAGGTGCCCAAGACCTTGGAACTATCGAAGTCTCAGACTATGCGTTTTCACAGAGCAGTCAGAAATCGGCCATCCATGTAGTGATGCTTTCATGACTTGTTTATGGAAACCAAGTTCTTTGCCAGGTCTGCCAAGTCACCTTAGCAGGCAATAGTGGGTGATGCCCAGACATCCACTTGAAAATGACTGCATGAGATGTTTCTGTATTGAACAGATGATTTTAGTAGGAGGGCTTAGTGTAGTTTGTGGATGATGCCAAAACAGTCATGATCTTCACCATCTACTGCATGTTAAACACTCCCAATTTGTACATTTTTTAAAGGTTTTCTTTTCCTTCATTTTTTAACAGAACTACATACAGAAAAATATTTACCTACAATAACATTCTGAGAAGATTGATTTGTCTCTTGTAAACTGTAGATTTCTCTGATCTGTTTACATTTTATTACTTGGCCAGATTTAGACACTATCATCCTGTTTTTCAGTTTTGGTTCAGTTTTTCTGTCTGAGAGAGGGAGAAAGAGTCTATAATTCCTGCCATAATCCTAGCCTACATCCTTCTTTGAGTCTAAGATTCTCTTAGAAACAGTTTTTCTCACCAATTCTTTTTCCCAATATACTTTCAGTCTCTTGAACTCTTTTTTTCCTCTTTGTTTCCCTGGACTGGTATCCCATGACTGCACAAAATGGATTTTTTAAAAATACGTATGTTTCGCATAACTGAGTACAGATTATTTTTATGGAAATTTCTAGAGAAGCAGAAATTTGTAGTAAACATAACTGAAATGAAAAAACTTTTGGCTTATTTAGTGCAAATAGTTGTTACTCAAAACATGTTTGTCCTAATAAAAGAGAAAAAATAAATTGTACCAGTAGAAAAATATGGTTGTAATTAACCATTGCAAACCGCTAAAGCACAGCTGTCACTTTTTACTGAACTATTAGAGGGGACATTGGCAGCACCTAAGTAAATAAATATTTTTTTCTTTTTTTTTTTTTTTTAGATTCTATGGAAATAAATACTATGTTCTTCAAAATTATGCAGTTTATAGAACAGTGATTTATGGAAAAGATTACAGAAAGAATTAAATTTGACAGAAGCTTTCAGTTTCAATATCACTTCTTTACTTCTGTAACTTCCTTCTAATTTTTACCTTTCATTTTCTGCTCTGGTATAAAAACTACATGCTGAGCTGTCATAGTAACTATATTCATGTAACAGCACAAGATGCAATTTGCTTTTGGAACAGAGGGTAATAATGGAACTGGACATGGTGACAATATATTGCAAATTATGAAAAATAGAAGAAATTTACAGTCCATTTTCTAAGAAAAGTCCTTGCTCATTATTACTTCTGATTTAGGGTAGATCTCTTGTTTCAATAATCACATGGGAATTTATCTAAAGCTATTTATCTTGCAGGTTATAAAGAATAACTTAATATAAAAAAGTTTACCAAGAACATGAGGGACAGTGAGACATATAATCTTAAACAACATTGTAAACTTTTAAGCAAAGAGGGTCTCAGTAAAATGCAAGCAGACTTGCATGCATGCAGGTATCCAAACAGCCTTAGGGATCTTTTAATACATGCAGAACCAAAAGCTTAAGTGAAAAATCAGTAAGAGAAATTAAAATGGTGATATATATATATGCATAAGGGGGAAAAACAAACATGCTTTTCTATTTTCTGGTGTCTTAATCCATTCTTCTCTTAGCCCCATGTGGGTTTTATGCCAGATAACAGGTGCAATTTAGTTCCAGCTCTGTTTCCTAAAAGCTACATTTTTTCCTTCAGCAGTTTTAGTGATAACCCATTCACTGTTATTTTCTGATATTTCTTCAAATGACATTTTCAGAAAGTGTGAGGCCAAAGAGACTAACTGACACTATCCCACTTACATTTAAGTGCTTCTTCTTACCTTTAGTCTGGTTGGATTATTTGCATAGACCTTAACACTAGTGTCAGCAAATAATCTAATGCAGTACATAAAGCAAAAATATCATTTTTCGGTAGCTTGATATCTGCCAGTTTAAGCTCTGCAGTTTCAGAAGCATTACAAGCCAATGGTGGAAAAATGGGCAGTAAGACTTGATTTAGAAGATCTCACTAACCACAATTCTGCTGAATATGACTAGCAAGCTCTCATGAAATGCTATTTTAGTTGTGAACATTTGTTTTAGTATGGAACTTGTCTGAGGAAATACATTATATGTATTGTTGTATTTTTCTTTATTGGAAGGTATTTCTAAGTTTAAACTTCTATTCATCAGTGTGCTAATCACTGTATACCCAGGTAGGACCTGGCCATCAAGAACAAAAATGCCGTGTTAAACATCATTCCATTAAAAAAGACTTCCAAGACAAATATTCTCCATTTTGATTGCAATTTGCCTGGGGGGGGGGGGGGCGGCGGGGGAAGTGAAGCACAAGTGAGATTTTTGAAATGTTTTGGATTGGGTCTTTGGCTACTTGATGATGAGAAGATAAGAAATCCCAAATGTATTTGAAAAACTTAACCAAATGGCCACTCATAGAGCAGAAACAAACTAGATGTCTGCCAAAAGACTCCTGGAAATGTAGTTATACAGAGAAGTTTAGCTATTTTCAACCACTATCATACACAGAATCCTTTGTGCAAGAAGTCTTGTCCTTTCACTACCTGTAGGTTTGCACTCTCAATTGAATATAATCTTTCAGGAAAGAAAACCCACTTTAGGATTCAGCTACACAGAATTCTTAATGGGAAAGCACCATTACAGATGACACGTGGTTGCTTTAATACTGTTACTAAATCTGACTCTATTGTCTGTCTTAACATGTTCTTCCAGAGCACATTATCATAAGCCCAATAGCAACTCGTTACCTGTTCACCCGCACTAAGATTCACTGCTTTGCACAGAAGGGATAGATTTCAGTGACGGGTCATACCTTGTAGGATTAATTTAAGTTTGCCCTGAAATGTTGGATTTTCTCTCTGCATAATTAACAAAACAAAAACTGCAACAGTGAAGAAAATAGGCTTGTTAGATTTATATTACACTTCTTTCTTTAGCTTTAGATTCCATGAAAAAAATGGAATGTTACTGAAAGATGAATGCTATAACAAGCTAGGGTGATCTGTATGCAAGACTATTTTTTCCATGCACCTAATTTTATAATGCATTATTCCTTGTTCAAGTGACACTGTTTTTTTTCCTGATCCTTGTAATCATGATTCAACCTCTTGGGCACAGAGACTCATTTATTGTGATTCTTTCCTCACAGGACTTTTGAATTGCTTGTGGCTTGCTCAGAATGCACTAGCAGAGTTGTCACTGGTTGGAACAGGTATTGTGCTGGCTGTGCATTCTTTACATTGCTACCTACAGACTGATGGATTGATTTGAAAATGCCACAGGCAGTTTTAAAATCCCTTGCTGGGATTGGCCTGGGATTGGCTTTAGTGAGATCTGAGGCTCACTGACTGAAACTTGTGCTGATGCCTATCAGTTCTCAAACTCCACTACTATTTAGGGTTTCTAGTCACATGCCCAAAGTCAGCAAGCAATCATGCTTCTGCTGCACTGGACCATATGGTATGGAAGACAGTGTCCGCTAAAATCTACCTAATTTGTCCCTGTGCCTTTTCTACAGGAATCTAAAATCTTTTTCTCTATTAAAATTGTCACCCCTCCCCTGTTTCCCACTCCCCCCCAGCATGGATCAGCCTTTGAGAACTCATCCGTAAAGTCCCCTGCTAGCTCTAGTCTCAAATTTTTTCAGTGAGCCCATTTCTGCCAGTATTGCTTTTGCAAACTTTGGTACTGTGTGGAGAAAATGTCTTCTGCTGCTCCTTTTCCCTGTGTGTCTGTGTGTAATTTAGGAGGTGTGGGAAATTTCAGATTTCACTATGTATGAGTGCTGCTGTCAACAACACAATTTGGTTTAGCATGATCTGGTGGCCATACTTTTATTACCCATATTTACCTTTAATAGCTGATGCTTGAGCATGTCATATCTTGGTGTAGTTTTATTACTCTGTGTATGTGTACATATATGCACTTGTAATACTGTGCAAGTGCCATTGCTAAGCAAAAAGAAATGCTAGGAATACAGTTAAGAACCACAGTTAGTATTAAGGATATACTATACCATCCTACATTATAATTTCTGTATTAAGAAGAATTTTTACTCTGCACCCTATATTGATGGGCATCTTACATCCAGCAGAAGAAACTCACTCCAAGTTCAGTTGTATCTTTGTTACAGTGCATACCTTTTCAGAGCAACTGCACTCTTGTTTTTTGAGATGAAGCTATGTTTCTCCAAGGACTCAGCAGAATTTGAGCTAACGGCTTTGCCTCTAAGCCTTCATTTGCTAAGGACCTTCTTTTCTGAAGGGCTTGCACTAGACCTCAGGCCAGGCAGGGGTTCCCAAGCAGAAGCAATGCTCTTTGATCAGCATGGAGGAAGCCAGCAGGGATGTCATGAAGGGTCATTCCCACCTCCCCCTTGTCAGCTGCCACCATATGTTACAAGGCCCTTCTCTCTTTCTGTCAGTGTGAGCTACTAGAAGGACTCTGCCAGAGTAAATTGTTCTTTATTTAGTTTTCTCTTTCAGAGCATTGTATGCTGCTAGTACCAGGGAAAAAGAATTTCAGTTCTAGCAAACCAAAACTATTTTGAATACCCAGGTTTTTGTACTGACTGAGGATATATGAGTAAACAAACAAGCAAGCAAATACTGCTCTTTTTTAGTTATTGCCTTTGTTTTAATAACAAGGACACTGAGATCAGTTTTGTAACACAGCACGTTAAAATATTAGCTTATCAGCTCTATACATTACAACAAGTTTCATAAATCTGAATTCCTGGCAGCTTCATTTCATGGTGCTGCAACATTTGAGTCCCCAGAGGATGTCGAAGGCAAAGCTTAGTAATTTCAACTTGTTCTAAGGTCAAAACACCTATCCCCTCCCAGAAGGCAACAGAATAGCTAACAAAACCACCAGGTCTAATATCATACAAGTAGTACCAAGAGAGAGAAATGTGTTAAACAAACAGGGAATATGCATCAAAACCTGCTATGTTCCTCTCACACAGAAAACAGCTGATAAGAGTGTTGACGTTATTCTGTTTCATGTTGCACCAAGCACGTTTCTCACAGGTAATGAGTACAGCCTTCAGTTTAGGCTCTTTTTTTTTTTTTTTTTCATTTTTGAAGTTGCAGCACAGTCAGAGTGAAAGCCGTTGTTAGACCCTTAATAGTACTTCAGTGTTTGTTTAACTTCAACTGTGCAGTGGAGTGACACCACATAAACAGAACAAAAGTTTCCCATAATTACTTCTGCTGGTTTTTTTTTTTTTCTGCTCATCATTGAGAGCCTTATAGAGAAAATTTATGCATAAGCTGACTTAAAGGGAAGGCATCTAAGATCATCTTGAAATATATCCAAGAAAAAGAAAAGTAGTGGCCTAGTATATGTTACTTGTCTAGATCCCCTTGTAGTTAATAAAACAGACCCCTCCAGAGAATAATCCATCTCATTCTACAGGGCTGAATCAGTCCATGGGCTGCACCACTTTCTCCAACAACTGTAGATTCACCTGTCTTCCTAAGGATGAAGTTACTTCAGCCTTTACTGTCGAATCCACATAGTTTAGACATACAAGAAAGGATGGAGTGTAACATTAAATTGCTTAAAAATTAAGACACTGAAGTACTTAGGTGCGTAATAAAGCCACTATAGCTCAGTAAAAATGTGAACAGCAAGCAAATCTCACAAAATTATACTGTTCCATACTGACAGTTTGAATACCAAGGACAAAAATACCAGGAAATGTAAAATAATGTACAATAATCAGTCCCAAAACTAAAAAACTGCAAATATTTCATTATTCATTGTATCAAAGGAAAAAATAATCTTATTCATCAACTAGCAGAGAGGGTGCTTGAAGATAAAGTAGGGAAAATCTTATAAAAGTCAAAAAAATTGTATTTAATTGAAGCCATGAAATATTATTCTGTACTCATCATCAACAACCTCAATTCATGTAATTTCTACGTCTACTTATTCTGATTTTATTTAAACCAGGCTGAAAACTGGAAATAACCAGAGAGCTGTCCAGTAATTTGGAAAAAAAAAATGTGAATAATCAACCTCTGTGGAATGATTTGTGGAAGTTTTAATTTATTTTTCTCTACATATGATTTTATCGTCCAGGGATTCATATAGAATATTAATACTAAAAGTCTAAAAGGTAACAACAATTGGTTAGAAAATTTCTCTAAATAATTCAGAACCAAAACAACCATATGTAAGTCTTAAGTGTGAATGTTATGGAAGCTTTTATCTTCATAATACTTACTTTCTCAGAAACCCAGTGATCACTCCCAAGGGGATCCTATGAAATAAAATTAAAAATTGTAAAACATTTTGAGGTTCTTAGATAAAAGCTCCCAGGCACATGCCCAATATGAAATTGATTATTAAAGATTTAAATTGTTACTAAATGTAATTTTTTGTGTGTGTGTGATACTTCCTTCAATTGTGAAGACACATTTGAATAAAAAGACTAAAGGCCAGAGCCGCAAAGTTTTTAATTTCTATGTTTGTCACTGCCTCACTGAATCCATGTGGCCCACATTTTATTTGTGGAACACAAATATTAATGTTAGGGGTAAGGTCTTCAAGAATGGCATTAGGTCAGATAACATGTTGCATGTGAATATAGTAGCAGCTGAAATTCCTCCTTTGGGCTCTGACTCAGGCATACAGTGCAGCTACAGCTATTGCAATGCATTATTATGCACTAGAAAACAAGCTAGAAATAGTAAACATAGGAAAAAGGCCAGAAAAAAAACTCACAGGGCATGAAAGCCTATCCCCATTAATGACTAAATTATAGAATCCTTTCTGAAAATATGTTGTTTCTTGTTAGAGTCTAAAATGTTTGTACTCATATTGATATTCTCCTATCTCTACTGAACTTAGGTTCATGTTGTGGTTTAACTATAGGACTACATCTGTTCTTGTCATGGCTTGATAGCATTGGTGGGTTACAGTGACTTTAACAACTGAATGTCAACCAGATCCTGTTCCCTTTACACAACTCTGAAGACTGTGAGGGTGGTGGTAATCATTTAGACACCAATTTATCAGCACTTGGACACTACCATACATCTTTACAAGATGTTTTGGTATTCTCCTTTAGTTTTCTCTTTGCTTTCCTTCAGCCTTTCATGATATTAATTTCTATCTAACATTACTACTTTTTTCTTCTTTTTTCTTTCAAAGTTAGTTTTCTGAAAGGACCATAAAAAAACACAAAGCAAATTCAGTAAATGAAAAATTAGTCTGTAGGAAAAACAAGTTCTAAATTCAAATTAAGGAATTAAAAATCTCTGGTAAGGCTGAATCAGTTCTTCACATTAGTTTGTTATTCTGGTTTGCTATTCTTCATCAAAGGTCTACATCTGCTAATAGTCACACCTTCATAGATACATTATCCTCTCTGATCTATAGTGATTTTAGAAGAATCATGTTAAAAGGCATTTTCCCATTAAGTATTTGCATTGATCTTCACCAGGATTTTCATTGGAAAACACCAGCCTTGTATTCAAAGAAGATTCTACTTATATTCATACAGTGAAAGTAAACAAAGGAGCCCTTTTGTACACAATCATTATTAATAGTGAGCTACAAACCAGTGTTTGAATTATAAAAAGTGATACAAAATACTTTCAGCACTTTCTGGTTGCAAAGATAAACATTATCCTGTCAGCCTAGAATTTAGTATGTCAACATGAACTCCCTTAAATTTACAAAATTGTAATTAACAGAAATTCTATTTTCTGTTCTGATTAGTGATAATCTGCTTGCATTAGATTTGTCCATGAAAATGTCCTATCTGTGTGCAAACTTGTTTGTGGTAAGCAGGAAATCTGTATGATTTTTGCTGCCTAAATTCATACGCTTCAGTATTTTCTTCACATATGAGATGACTGCAAGTACACCAAAAGTAAACTCAAGTCCTATGTAGTCAAACAGAGGGAAGCCAAACCAGCAACTCTGGTGATGCTACAGCCCATTAAAGATGTAAATTAAAAATACTAACAACATAGAGATTTGCTTAACCTTTTACCAGTATGCAAATCCCTAATCTGATCCTTGTACAAGGTTGGTTGATTTATTACAAAGTTTAATAAAGAAGTCCCTTGAGGCATTAAAACTGAAAGTTCATTGTCAGAGACCTTACCTCAGTAGCATACTTTAAGATTAGTTTCAAACTTGTTTGTGTGAAGATTATCTATTTCACTTTGGAATAGAGAAACTGGATATGTTCATAGATGGTTCCAGACAATATGAATAGGTGTTCAATTGTAGAATTTAAGTTTGAGGAAAAATCACTCATATATGCTTCTACCAGTCAAAACTAGGTTCTCTGTGAGGGACTCTATTACTAGTTCATCACAATAACTTCAAAGGGTACATGGTGAAGGTCAGTTCACTTTTTGGATATATCTGTTTCTTGTTTGTCTTAGAAGATTTACGAAAAGACCACATTTCCAAAAGATTTTTTTTTTTCCAAAAAGGAATTTCCATAGAAAAACACAGTGTTTCTGCCTCTGGTGATTCTGTCCCAAATCTTACAGTATTTAGCTCAAGATTTGAATTTCTGTTTTGTTCTCTTCACATTGCTGTCTGCTGTAGGTGAAAGTGTGAATAAAATGTTTAGATGATGTGCATTCTCCCACGCATGTTTGTTCCTCCTTCCACCCATTAAATAAAACAGTGTGTCCCTTCTGGCTACAGAAAAAAACACTTGGAAATGTGACTTGAGTAAACTGAGATAGACAGAAAATGATGTCATACTATCTATGTTTCTCACATACTGATTCAAAGAACAACCCAAGGTTGTACAACACAAAAGTGGGTATATGATCAAGTTGATCTACTGTGTATTGGCCAAAAGACTTTTATTAATGTAATTAAAGCACAGAAGCTGATGTTTAGTATTTAGTGTGTAGAAGCATTTTCAATATTTGTTTATTAGCATAATGAGAAAAGCTGAGCATATGGATGGGACTAGGAAATATCTCTCTTAGTATCTGACATAACATTCTGTTCCAATCTCCACTTCAAAAAGTATGAGTAGCAACTGTTGGTCATAGGTTTTCCTTCCAATTTTTACCACAGAATTGGCTGAATTAACAGACAATTGTTCCTGATATTCTGTACTTTAAAAAAGTTGATAAGATATGTATGATTCTATTTTCCACAGTAATTACTGAATTTAAACAAAATAAAATCAGTTAAAGCTCTATATTCAATTTATCAGGATTTCTTTGCAGATACACTCAGGTTTGGCAGCAGCATCACACACACAGACAAAAAAAAGAGCCCTCTGCACTTCTCTGGGTTTATCTTTACAGCTTCCATTGAAATTCCACTTACACAACACTGTAATTACTCCAGCCTTGCCGCAGTTCAAGCAACTCAGAGGGTACAGTTTGGAATCACTTTGTCACATGCCAAACAGCAGGCAGTAAATCTCTGACAACATAAATTAGTCACTTACTGAAATAAGGAGTAACAATTAATCACCTCAGAGAATACCTGGCAGAATCACCCATCCCTGCAACTACTATTCCTTACCGACAAACACTGTACAATAATTCCAGCACATGCTGTATCATCTCACATAGCTGAAGACATAATCCTTATGAACTGAAAGAAGGTAGAGTATCCCTAAGGTTCACCCTGATTACATCAGGAGAGACAAAAGCCCCTGCCAATGTACTTCTGTGGAAATAAAATTTTAATTTCATTCATGATTTATGGTATATTTGAGTTGCCTGATGAAATAATACTAATTTTTATTTATAAGAATTATTTTCTTTGGAAAAAATAAAATCATTCACAAAGCTATAATTCTCAGTTGATTTTTTTTTACCCTAGATATAGATTTAGATTTACCCTAGATATAGATTTAGATTTACCCTAGATTTAACACCCCCCCCCCCCAGATATAACGTTGTTGTATTTTATGGTCACAATATTCTTTAATTCAATTTCTGATTCCTCATTCATAAAATTTTACAATTTTTTATACCTATGTGTTTGCAGAATAATTTACAGTACACAATCATAAAATATTCTGCTGTGAAGAATATGACAGGTGCTGATGCATTCTGAATGTCATGAAGCTGAAGCAATCTCAGCTGTAAAAACTGTTCCATTAGGAAAAGCACAACTTTCTAAGCATCCATCCAACATAAACAACATTTTTGACCTATAACTTGCAGAATATTGGAAGTATACCTATTATTATGTGCCTTTTTAACTGTGCTACTCCCACCAAGACTGAAACTGCATGTCCAGAAGTTGAAGTAATAGAACAGGAGGGGATCACTCATTTAAAACAGTAACTAATCTGCACTTCAGCCCACATCTTGGAATAAACCCAGGCTTTGTATAGTGTGTGGATATGCCCAGTCCTGCCTTGTCCCCATGCGCAGTGCATGCACACAATCATAATCCCAAATACAATTCCACTCTCTCCAGCTTGTCCTAGAAAACAGTGTTTTCTCCTCCTTGCTACTAAGCATATTTTCTTCAAATTTCGGTCTGTATTGAGTACAATTTCATCACTATTTTTTGTTTTGATAGACTCTTCCCACAACATTCACAGAATATTATCAAGAACCTAGAATGTACATTCTTTGCAGTTAAAAATAGCTATGACACTTATGATGGTGGCAAAATAGTTTCTGTTTTGCCTGTTGGGGATGGGTGGGCGGAAATTCTCGTCTACCATACAGCTAGATTAACATCAAACTCCTCAGCTGATCTGATATGCAAATGCTGTGTTCAGTACATATACAAAACTTACTTTTCAATCAATATCTACAATATGAAATTCTTTTCTTATTTAATAACAATTCTATAATTCCATTCATTATTTGAATTTCAAATTGTTTCCCATATCAATAGATATTTAGCATTCCACTGTGGAAGGAAAGCTAAAGCTTCCCAACAGCTCAAATACTAATGAACACTCAGGAAATGTTTCTGCTATTTGCTCATCTCTGCTTACTTCTTAGAACTGAGAATATTTTCATCCACCTGGTATACAACCATATTTCAGGCCCCCATTTTTAATTATACAGTCATCAATTACTATTTTTTTCAGATTTAATGGAAACTGGGAATATCCAGGAAAATGGAAAATTTTTTCAAGGAAATCTTAAGCAATTTTCAATTTTATAGTTGCCAGAGAGTCATCCAATTGGACAAACCACTTAGAGTCTCTAGGTCTTACCTGAACAAAATACAGTGGGCAGAAAACAGAAGTCTTTCTCACTTGTCTTTATTGTGCTGGAGCCAAAACAACAAATAAAGCTAGTAAACTTCAGACTTTGTCTCTTGTCTCTATCTTTAAGGATACTGCAGAAAATATTCACTGCTGTGCAGCGCAATAGAGGCAGGACATTACCTTCTGATGGCAATGGAAATTATTTTCTTTGGCCTGCCCAGAAGGAACTTGAAAAAATTATCATAACATCTTTCATTAGTAAAATTGCTTGTGAATTTCAATTAACTAGGTTTCTAAGTTGTTTAGGGTAGAAATTACAAAATGTGTCAAAAGTCTCACCCCATTTTTATGATCTGTAGCAACAGAGCACTAGTTCTCTAGGACAGAAATAAAGGTTAGAGTTTTGATGCCATTCTTTACCAGCTTCCTTGTCTTAATAGGGCCGAATAAGCACATATAAAATGCAACTACGACCATAAATTTTTCACCATCACAGACTCTTTTACCACCATTAGCAAAAAGTCTTGAATAGAGGTCAACTGTGCATATCTGTCCAATAATTTGAAATTCCGTGTGCTCTGCTGAGTAATATTAGGAAGTAGTTGCTCTGAGACAGGTGCCATTGCCTTTGATGTTAAGCAGTGACCCATGAAAGCTTTCAGCAACTGACCCACACCAAAGTATAATCCAAGTAGAACTGGATTATTTAACTGGAACCACTTGCAGAAAGCTGTGAACAGAGGCAAAATAGCTTTAAGAATATGAAATATTTCATTACAGGATAAGTAACAGATAACTAAAATGTTAAATATAACCAAACACTCAGATTCACTGGATTACTGAAAATCTGGTAAATACATTATGTCGACTTAATATTCTTTGATTTATCAAGTAATTTAAATCAGTTGATAATCTCTGAAAAACTTATCACAGATCTTTAGGACTATTTATTCAATTGTAAATTTTGGAATAAAATGGTTAACTTTTTTTTCATGTCCTTTTTAGAAGTCTATTAAATACAAGAGCTTTTGAAATAGATATCAGTAGTGTATCAACAATCCAAAGAGGAAATATTTGTCTTTTCCACCACAAGTTTAGAAAAAATAAGAGCGTATAACTTTTGCCATAGTATTACTTGTGTCTCTTTGCAGTTTACTATCTTAGTTAACTTTTCATCTCTCTAGCAGCTACATATGGAAGGACATCTCCTTTTTGGTACTTTTTAAAAATTGTGTTTATGTTCAAATATCTCATTTCCTCATATTTTCCATACTTCTGTCACTGTATTACAATGCATAATCCAATTGTTTTGATTTTTAAATCTGATAACAATTCAGGAGAATAACAGTACTGTAGCACATAGGATGTGTGTGTTCATTTTAGAGGTGTTCTGAAGAACCAGTACAAATAAATGTTTTGTGCAAGGACTCACATTACCCAGATCAGTTTGAACTCACACAGTTATTTGTTATTAATGCCCATTTCCCTGTTCTGTTTATACCCGAAAGAAATCTATACCTCTAGCTTTGACTAAGCTAATGACTACATAATAATAAAATCCCCACAATTAACTTAGTCAGAGTTCTTCTCCATCACATGTCACACTGAGACCTTAATTTGCTCTGCTCTTTTGTCTTCACATCTGTTTTCATGACATTTTTTAACACTGCCATAGGATGACTGACTCTTCACATGGACATGAATTAGAAATGTATGGATGCCTCAAAAACCCTTTAACTGATTTAGAATGGAAAGTCTACATGAAAGTCTCCACCTCCTTGCACGTACCAGAAATATCCACCTATTAAAAATAGTTTCCTTTACCTAGCAGCTAATAAAAAATACAAACACAAAAAATAAACAGCGCTTTGCCACTTTTCATTAGGGCAGAAAAAGATGAGTATGGTTGTTGATAGCTTCTTTTTATTTCATGCCCTTGAAGATTCTTTCCCTGCATTTCTTATTTTGCCTGCTGCTGCAAAATATCAAGTACCTCTCTCCGTTCCCATGCATTAAACACAAAGCCAATTTTTCCTCTAGTTTTAAAGGAGGTAAGTCCATAGTAGCTGCATTAATTTCACCTGAAATACACCAAAGTACTGATAAGGACAAAAGCGGACGTGATGGATTCATCACTGCAGAATATCCACATGGGTTTTACTCTGAAAACAGAAGCCAACTGATGCCACATCAGAGCGGGCGAAAGACTGGTGTTGTGGGTCTACAGTTTCTTATAAGACAGTAAACATACTGTTCAAATGCATAATTAGTACCTATTTTCAGAACTGCTCTTTTTTCACAGTGATACAAGTAACTGTAAATAATAAGCATATATTTCAGATACATTTAGAATGGTTAAACCCATTGTGTTTCTGTTCAGATGTGTGCTGTTGTAGAAACTCAGTTATCAGGTCACCAGAAGAAAGTTAAGAAGTTTGAAAACCATATTGTTCAAGAATAGCTATTATCAAGGAAGAGTACTGTGCAATGTACTACATACCTTCATTGGCAGTTAAGACCGTAGGAAGTGAAAATACTTCAACGCTTTGCAGATTAAAGGTTGTGCTTTGTCAGGGGATGGAACAGCTTTAGCCATTTTGTTTACATGTTATTGCAATTACTATAGTGAAAAGGTTTTCCACCGTAATTCAGCATAAATTACCTGGACCATTGTGTTAACATGTTACTTGTTTTCCAGCTCATAGGAGATAACCTGGTAGACAGAACTAGCAAGTAAATATTTGGTAAGCAGTACTTTTTCATTACTGAAATTTATAATTATAGTTCTTTCCCTCCTCAATAATTGAATATATCTAATTGCTTTTCCTTTTAACTTTAATGCTAGGTTTCAAACTGGTGAATGGACAGGAAAGCACCATTAGAGACATTATTCTAGTGTTGCTTTCCCTCCTGTACAATGATTTGAACTCAAGCAATAAAGTTAAATGGAAAAGGCACTATACTAGATTTTCAATTACAGCAGAAGCAGGGAGCCACAATTATCCCTTTCATTACTGAAATACTTCTCATAGCTACACAGGCAGAATCCCTGCTGCTGCTACTTCTGCTATTCCTGTTGCTGTTACTGCTGCTCTTAAATTGAAGTGCCCTTGAAAACAGATGAGGTTATAGGTCACCAAATAGAAGTTAAAATTGTGAAAAACGTGTATTTAAACGAAAAAGAAAAAAAAAAGGAGCGGGAACACAGAGACATTCAGACCTTCTTTTTCCTTATCTCTGTTGCAAAGATATGATGTTTCTCCAGATCTGTAATAAATTATAATAGTAGTAACTGTGCCACTAGGTTGTCAATGCACATGAAATATCAGTGTGAGTCCCATCTGTCTTTCAATAGTACTTATATTCAGAGAGCTTTTGTACCAAGAATCGACTGACTGAACAATCGGGTGCATTCCATCTCTGGTGTACCCATCTTTTACTGTGTTACAAATTACCAAGAAAAAAAAAAAAAATCCTTTTTTATTGTTTTGAACATCTTTACATGAAGGATATTATATCTCAGGAGCAGTTTTTTATTTCCCCTGTCCACTTCACTTTGGAAGTGAATACCCTTTCTACCAAGCACATAAAACTAACTGACCACTTCAAGAGTGGAACTGCAAATCACAAAATTTGCATAGCCTTGAAAGTGGTTTACCTTAGCCTTTTGTGATGTGGACCAGCAATTCAGACCTTGCTTATCAGCCTCCTGTGTGATTCAGAATTGGCTCCTCTGCAAAAACTAAGGCAAAAAATGGGAAGAAAGGGCCCTATGTCATCTTCAGTACTGGAGAAAATCACAACCTATCCTATTAATACTGATGAATATGAAAAGAAGAACATTAAAAGAGTAAGTAAGTGTCAAGATTCTGTTTCAGGCTGAGCAAAATATGTGTCAGGAAGCATATTAACTTTATATAAAAGCCAAGAAAAACTGTCTAAGCACAACAGACAAGATTACCTAAGGCAAAAAAATCCGTACCTGTGCCTCAGAAGTAGAATAGCTAAAATGCATTCAGCAAACTGGACACAATGGTGTCTGCCACATAACAAGGCCAAACATCATCTTCACCTAACAAGAGTCTCAGCACTCACCTGTTAGCATACAGGCTAAAGGTATGTTACAAGGAACACATTGCATATTGATATATCGTGAGAGAATTGCAGTCATGCAGAAGTCTTGCTGAAAATTTCAGTCATGAAGAAAAAGCTGACCAATCCTTAGGATTTTCTGATGAATACTGAAGTCCAGAGAAGGTGTTGCATACAGGAAGGATACTTTTCAAAATACTTAAAAAATGTCACACTTTTACAAGAAAAAAATAAAAGCAAAGCCTACTTAAATACCTCAGAAAGCTCTTTTTTTCCTTCCTTTTCCAGTCTTGGATCACAGAGAGTCAAAGACTTTGGAAAAGGGGTTTTTTTTGTGGATTTTGTTAGTTTTTCTTTCTCTTTTTTAACAAAGTTAAAACACACATAATTATGAGTGAAATAATTTGCTTCTTCGGACTCACACTGACTGCACAAATAGAATCACATGTGGCTATGTGAACACACCATATTTTATTCATGCTAGAAATTATTTACAGTCTAATTAAAATTATCAGACACACTTTTTCTGCAGGGGGGGAGCTACAATGTCAATGAATTTCTAATGACAGTTCTATAATAGCAACTATTACTTTGAGTAGTGTATGAGCCTTTTCTGACTCTTATCAGTTGAAGATATTGGAGCCTCACAAACACTCATCTCTGTCTCTGAGGAGAATAGTCTTTCTTAGCTCTAAAAACCTTTCTTGATATCCTGACAATTTATACTCTTGCTGAACCATTACTCTGCAGTGGAGTGCAAGATACACTTTCTGTTGCTGTGTGATAGTGTCTGATCCCAAAATATTCTGTGGCAAAATAACTGGCAGTTATCACAGACACAGAACGAGAGAGTATTCAGATCAATCACAAAGTCTGCAGCTTTGCTTCTTGTGCAAGTAATCATATGTTGCCTACCCATGGAAAAGAATTCTTAGGTGCAATTGAAATAACTACATAATCATACTTTGTACAGGTTTTAGGGCAAATTAAAAGCTTGATTTCTGTTCTTTTATGTTCTCTTTGTCAAATCCTATTCAGTGCTGTCAAACTGCAGCTTTAAGTACAATGACTATTAAATATCATTTGCTCTTTCTTCCCCCCCCCCCCCCCCCCCTTTTTTTCCTCTCTCCTGAGAGAGGGAGAAACATTAGTACCTTTCTCTGCGAAGATTTTTTGTTTGTTTGTTTTTGTAGTTGTACATGCAATACCGCTCTCTATCTCAGAAAGGCTATCCTGGAGATAGAATAAGCACAAAGAGGGCAACTGACATGATGCAGGGCATCTCCCCTCCTTAAATGGAGAAATAAAAACAACAGTGTACCCTTCAGTTTGCAGAGAAGAAGAATGAGGTGAGGTCATGGTTTCAAATTCATTAATGGAGTGGGTAGGGTGAACATGGAACTGTTAGTCACTTAATTCTCTGACCCTAGAATTATGGAACACCCATTGAGACAACCAGGAGATCAATTTAAAACAGGTGAAAGAATATATTTCTTTTCACAGTGGGCAGAAATTTTCTGGAATCTCTTTCTACAGGAGATTGTGGAGGTAGATGGTATCAGCTGCTTCAAAAAGGGATTAGGCAAATTCATAAATTATAGGCTTGCAAACTAGATGCTGAGGTGAACAGTCAGGATCATTAATCCTATGACTGTGGAGAAGCATGAGGAAAATGAGTATCAGATATTGGCCAGATTTGTGTGCCTTCCCTAAACATTATCTCTTACTGTCACTGAACTTGGTGGACCATTTGATCTGATCCAGAAGAGCATTTCTTATGTTCTTACACTATTTTAAGATGCTAAGTATAAGCCTTATTCTTAGTCATGCTAAAAGGATCAATTTCAGCATCTGCTTAAATACTTTTCTGACACTTATCCCCCAAACAAGCATCACTAGTCAAAACTAAGGACACTAACAATCAGCTGGGAATCAGAAATGTTTCCAACACATGCATTGATTTGTTAAGTGAACTCATGATGAATATTTAGAAAGAAATATTCCAGTACAGGCACTTGGCATTCAAGTCTTCCTATGAACAATCCAAGAAAAAGACGTTAAGAAACGTAAGAAATACAGCTGTTTAGTAGATTCCACACATTTAAGAGTTGAAATAACATCCATGGATGCATTTCTTTATACAGTATACAGTAAGGGGCAAACCATAGATCCAAAGACAGAGAAAGCACTAATATGGGTGTCCTAGTTTCAGCTGGGATAGAGTTAACTGCTTTCTAGTAGCTGGTACGGTGCTATGATTTGAGTTCAGTACGTGAAGAATGTTGGTAACACTGATGTTTTCAGTTGTTGCTAAGTAGTGTTTAGACTAATGTCAGGGATTTTTCAGCTTCTCATGCCCAGCCAGCGAGAAAGCTGGAGGGGCACAAGAAGTTGGCACAGGACACAGCCAGGGCAGCTGACCCAAAGTGGCCAACGGGGTATTCCATACCATGTGATGTCACATCTAGTATAGGAACTGGGAATTGGGGGCGGGGAATCGCCGCTCGGGGACTAGCTGGGTGCCGGTCGGCGGGTGGTGAGCAATTGCACTGCGCATCATTTGTACGTTCCAATCCTTTCATTATTGCTGTTGTCATTTTATTAGTGTTATCATTATCATTATTAGTTTCTTCTTTTCTGTTCTATTAAACCGTTCTTATCTCAACCCGTGGGTTTTGCTTCTTTTTTCCCGATTTTCTCCCCCATCCCACTGGGTGGGGGGGGAGTGAGTGAGCGGCTGCGTGGTGCGGAGTTGCTGGCTGGGGTTAAACCACGACAATGGGCATATTAAAATATTTTTCTTCATTTAAAAGCCAACAAAAAAGAAATGAAAACAACAAATATACCAGACTGCAGATTAGAAAATACTGCAAATTGCTAGACATGTCAAGATGTTCCTTTTTCCTCCCTCATTATATATATGTTTAGTAGATTTACTATTTATATGTTAAATACAAATGTAAACTGAAAAATAAGAGCATCATCTTATTGTTGCTTTCATGAATACTGATTAAATCTAGTCTCCCATTCTTTGGAAGATATTTGCAGAGAATAAGTCTCTTCCTCTGAAGGTCTCAAGCAGAGTCCTTGTCCCCACCCTGTATTTTCAGAAGCATTGATCTCTTTAGCACATGCTGACTTTGCTTTCCATCTCTCTAATTACTTGTTCTCTCCTTCTTTGCCTTTCCTCCAGGATCTTAGCTTATCCCAAGATTTTCCCACCTCCATAGTTGTTACCTACCACATTGAGTCACTGCAGAGCTGGAGAAAGATGCAAATGAGTCTTTGCACCAGCTGCCTCTTATCAGCTCAGCCAAAGTAAGGCTGAATGCCAGGAAAACAAAAAACAGGAGGCAGGCAGGATAAAGGACTGGAAGTATGGGCAGAATACTAAATATCTGCAGCCAAGAATGAGAAAAGAAACTACTACTGGCCACACTACCCTCATTTTTCTTATCCCATTTTCTCATAGCAACTTGTATTTTTTTTAATTCCCATCCAAAGAAAGGTGATAAGCCAAGAATTGATGCTGCTCTCTAAGACTGCAGGATCCAAGTGATTCATTGTTTTTTTCCTTTTGTTTTGTTCTTTCCTTCTACTACCCATAGGACAGGAAAGAAAATATTAGAATTTGTGATTAAAGGTAAAAAGAGGAGCAAAACCTACAGCCCACAGTTTAAGGACAGTAGTTCAAGAACCTTTGTCTCTAAGCAGTGATATAGACATCCCTCCACCTTTTTGCTGCCTCTTCAGTGTTACAGTGTATAAACTAAAAAGTCCGTGGACACAATCTGCTCTGAATTTTGAACAAACTGAACTCGGGTTGAATTAAAACTTGAATGAAACTCAGTTTCTCTAGCTCCTAACCTCAGATGCCTGTAATTCAGGGAAAAAGAGCTCCTACAAGCTTAGATTCTTTCTGCTGTTCATAGAAGCAATGATCCTGATCCATAAGATATGATTACATTGCAAGGATCCCTTCTTGGAGTTAACAATTCCATTTCATCAGAAATTTTATTGTATGATCTTTCTCTAAGTCTCTTCTCTTTCCCTGCATGGAACTCCTAACGCTGACAGCAGGTCACACCACTCGCAGCATTCTGCTGTTCACACAAAACCCAATGGAAAAGACAAGACTTCAGCTGCAGTCTGGTATCTATATACGCCAGGCTCATACCCAGACCTGCTATAGAAGATACACAGAATATGCATTTATGTAAACAGCAGCAGAAGTTATTAAAAGTGGTTTTGTGTATTTGTGAGAACATATTTCAAAGCATAACTCACCTTTTATTTTATCTTTTTCTTTACAAAACAGAATTTAAATAAACAAGGATATATCAACAAATTTTATTCAAAAGTATACTAGACAACAATAAATGTGTGTCTATTATGCAAAATGAAATACAATCCAAATCAATATGGAAAGCAACGCAAGAGGTGCTTCTGAACAGCTTCATGTCAATAGAGTTCTGGTGCCTGTGTCCATCCCAAACTGTTAGAACAGCAGGATTGTCCTGTCTCACGCACACACACAAACTTTCTTCATGGCTGGCTGTGGCATGCTCTAAAGAAAATATAAGGCAAGGACGTGTGACCAGGTGTACACAATAGGAAAGAGTCACAGTGTCAGAGTGATAACAATTATGCTTGATGAATACTTGTTAATTTAAGGTGCACTACCTCCTACTCAGCTGCATTTCAGAAGAAAATCAGAAACGTCTTGGATGTCTCCCAAGGCAGAAAAAAGACTGAGTTCAGTTCTGTTCAGCTGATGTGCAGAAATTCACAGCAGTGCTGACAGGGATAAATGCTCTGCCTGGAAAATGGCAGACCACGCAGAGCTGTATTTGTCATTAAAATTACCCAACAGATCATTTGTTAAATGCAAAGTGTGCCCACCTACTTCTAAATATCAACAACACATTTGATCACAACCGGAAATGTAGTGGCTGTTTTCATGTCAATGTTTCCTTTGCCATGCAGAGATTATAGTAAACAACACTACAAAAACAAGTAAACATATCCTTTGCAGGGGTTCATTGTCAGTAATTTAAAGTATAGCACCTAGAAATCTAGAAAACTGGAGAAAAATGATGGATGTTATATAACTTGTAAAATTATTTTCTGAAAGAGTAGTTTTCATTATTTTCCAAAATAATTAACATATTTTATATGTCCTTACATAGTTGTTTATTAAATTAAAAACACAGTGTGTGTGACAATTTAATCGAGTGACTAAAATTTTTTCCCTACTTGGTAATGATTCATCAGCAGGATCTAATAGAGCACAACTTTCATTTCTCCCAGGAGAGTGCTCACTCTTTGCACTTGCAGTTATCAGTATACTGAACTTCTCAGTTACGGAGGTGTGCAGGATGTGGCGTTTAGGAATAAAAGGATTTGTGATATGTGGAGTTAATATGTCACTTTCATAAGACGTAGTAAAAAGCTTCAAGAAGAGTAAAATTAGGGCAAAGAAACACGCGTGTCCCCCCTGCTTCCAGGGACGCACAATTTTCATAAAGCCTCTGCCTTCACTTTCCAAATAATAAAATACTAAAGAATGAGATTTTGTGATACATCACAGAATTCTTACACTGATGGCTTTCAGTTATTTCTAAGGCTTTCTGATCATGAACTATTATGGATAGGGGCATACTACATATAGTCTGTTTTGGTGGGCAGTTGCTGTATTTGGAAATTCAACAGCACTTTTGTACCGTTTCCACTTTAAGAGGGCCCTCTTACCCTTGGCATCAGTCCTGATATTATCTTTCTGTTCCTGGCACATACCTGACACCCAGCTTGTGAACCTGCCTGCGTCATTTGTCAACAGTTCCTGTAATGGGAAAATATTCACTGAAGTAGGTGACTGGGCTTTCTGAGTTTGCAAACCTCTATGTCCCTCTTATCCAGTGTAAGTATAATGGAATAGGACAAGGGTTTCCCACTTAATCCTTAGCTTCAAAAACCGCTTAAAAGTATCACTGGAGTGTAACCTGCCCATCTGCAGGCAGCCTACAACAACAGCTCTAACATGGGAGGCTGCTCTGGCACCGCAGTGCAGTGCTGGGAACAAGCACCGTTCTGGTGTCTCTGGCATTACAGTGACAGAAGTGACCATCTGGCAGTAACTGAAGTGTGGTGAGTCTGGCCCATATAACCAAACTCATCAAGGGTGTCTACATTAATGACTGGTCTAGAGCAAAGACAGAAGGCACTGGCTTTTATTTACTATGCAAGACTATGGCCCCAGCACCATTATCTTTGCAGGGAAGCTTGTTCCAGCTGCCAGTTCAAAGCATGCTCTCAGCATGCATAAAGAGCTGGTTACTGGGAGACCGTGCATGCACACTGCAAGCAGGGTGCTCCGGATTGCACCCCTGTGTGTGACTTCAGCCTTGGTCCCTGCAGGAGAGAAACTGCTTTGAGCTATCAGCAATCTCCTAGGTGACATACTGCGAGGCGCTGGCTAGAGACGCTGGCGAATTCACACCAAGCAGAACCTCTCCAGGGCACTAACCTGGTAATGTAGAGGCACTTGTCACGGACTTAGTATTTGCCTCCTACTGCCTGTGACAGAAATATCCTATGGGAAGATGGGAAAATGGAGCCTTCCCTTTTTTACTGGAAAACCCAAGAAGCCACTGCAACTTCATCACCTTCAGTTAGGACTAGAGCTTTGGTGCAGCACTTGGGTCACTGAGGAACACCCTGAAACCTTCAGTAAACTTCTGAAGAGATGTGAGCAGAAGACCTCTGTATCCCGGCCAAAGTCCTTGCAGATTCAGGACTAAAGTAAAGGTAGGACTGGTTTGTACAAAAGGTAAAGATAGGGGTTCTGCCCACGAACATTTTAATTCTGTGCAGAACACAAAGAGAGGGAAGAGCAGATGTTGAACTTGGTTGCAAAGAAGTTATTGAAAGCAAAAAATGAATCCTCTAAATATGAAAACTGATGGGAAACTAGAAACATAACTAAACATATTCTGCCTTTATATATAGGTGCACAGCATCTATTAGTTTCAATGCAATGGGAGTTAAATATCACTAGGGGAGTTCTACGCTCTAACCATCAGAATATTCTTAGCTTTTAAAAACACATGTTCTTCCCAACAGAGTGTATTTAAATACCTTTGTAGTGTATAGCACAGTATATTATGACAAATTTCTTGCAAGAAATTAATAAAAGTAGTCTGGAAATGGAAAGAAAAAAAGATAATTTTCAGTCTGTTTTGTAAAACAAAGAAACAGGGAACTAGTGCAAACTAGTCATATAATGTTGGAAAATTCTTACCTTCTCCATTTAGAATTAAAACTTTTGCTTCTATCTGTTTCTTGCTGATACAAATAAATCAGTCTGACAGTACTGTAATTTTAAGGACATTGTTCAATGTGGCAATTTTTCCCTAATGGTAAAAATAAGTAGATGACTTTGCAACCATATTCACTGAATGTATTTATTACATTCACTATATTCTAACTGAGAATTAATTATGATTATATTTTTGGGAAGATCATTTTTCCTGATTCAAATTTCTAATTTCCAAACAGAAATTACTTTTGAAATGAGCTTTTAGAGGACCTTTTGGCTACTAGTAGATAAGATGAAGCTCTGATATTTACAAAATATTTGCATTGTAGACATCATTTAAGCACTGACAGCAAAATATTTGACTTAGTATTCATTCATACAACACCTTTTTTAATGGTACCTTATGAATATCAAATGGAAACTTCAGTCATTTTTTTTCTTAAATACCAATTCTACAAATTGTTTATCTTCCTGAATTAAAACACAAAAGCCAACACAGTGAAACACCTTTAGATCCTGCAATCTCTATTAGGGAGCTGATGTATCAGGACTGATTAATTTCTCATAGCTTATAGTTACACTTGTCTAGCTATTCCCATCATGCTTTCTCTACATAACCTTCTTTAATGGTTTTGGAATAAAATATGCTATAACATTACCGTAAACATTGCCTTGCCAACAGCTGTTGTCCATGTCTCAGGCTCCTTCTCAATATTACATGGCATTTTAAATAAATGAAAATCTATTGGTGTCTTTAACAACCTTGCCATTGACTCTCATGATTAAAATAAAGAACAAAACCAACAAAAACCAGAAGTATAAAGGAAAAACAAAACAAAACAAAACTCATTGTAGCTGAATGTCAAAGATCCATCCATAGACCCTCTGCAACAGTTTCTGCATAGCTATCAATCCTTTCTTTTATTTGACATGTAACTTGACTAGAAGAGGTTTGCAGAGGCAAATGTTTGTGATACCAATAACACAGCAGTGTTTCTTCTATTACTGACAACTTTGCTTCTTGATTCTGTTCAAGCTTGAAAGAAACTTGAATTTAAATCAAAGGGATATGTATTTTACTAAAATTAACAATAACTAGTTATTAGTTAAGGGGAAAAAAATTACAAAGGTAGGATTTATAGTCAATTTTTTGTTTAGAGAGATAATACGCAGATTAATCTCTGCCTCTAATTATCCCAATAATAATAATCATGCTGATCAAAAATATATAATAAAAACAACTGGCTAGAAAATTATGCCTTTATCCAAAACTCTTGTTTTTCTTGGATTTTCCTTTCATTATCAAAGTACATCCTGATTTGCACCAACCACTCATGCCTATGAATTCTGCAAGTGACCTGGCAAACAGAAAGCTGACCCTGACAGCTTGAAGAGAGCACATGACAACACCACTATTTCTAAATTTGAATCCTAAGCTAGATATTTGAAAAGTGCATTGTAATTTTGGGATATTTTAAACACGGATCTATTCTTCTCAACTTTTTAGCCACACACTTCAGAAGAAGAAAAAATGTCAACCTTAGAAAGTTTCTATGTTAGACATACACAAAAGCCATTTTTACTTTCGCTTAGATTAAAGCATGTCAGCAGCAGTCTCTCTCTCTCATGAGACCACTCTTGTGAAACGTGGGAGAAAGGCAAGCTTTGCTGTCATTTTTTTGCAGACTAATACTGATACACTAATACACTCAGAAATTGTTTTAATAATATATTAAACCTGAACCACTTGTTCCTCCTGGAGGCCTTTTTTCTTAAACTAATAATTACAGTAATTATATGATGTTAGCATGCTTAGAACTGGCAAGGAAACAATTGTGTTTCATTAGAAAAATCCTTGTTCCTGAAAGCTGAATATTTTTTTAATCAATGGAAAAAAAAAAAAAAGAAAAAAAATACAGTACTATTTGTAAACTATGTAGTGTTAGAAGTAAATAGAGGTTTGGATAGCCAATAGCCCTACAGTCAGAGTTTTCACTCCAGATAAAACACGTACTGACTTATGCCTCTGCTGTTCATAATTCAGAACAGAAATGAGGACGTGGGTTTTCTACCTCAATACCTTCACCATTTGGTATCATCTGTGATTGTTTTGTTTTCTCTGTTTGGAAAAGAAACAATTCCATACTGACATGGGTATTCCTCCAATTATGTTTCACTGTAAGATGGACATTTTAAGTTAAAAGATTTAATTGGAAATGTGTCAGCTGGTGTGAACACTATCTAGAGGGGCAATAACCATTTTTAAGCTCCATTTTGTGAACAAAAACAGATGATACATAGTTTAGATATGCATTGCATGGAACTTACTAAGATGACGAATGAACGAGAGATACAGCTGCATTCACTAACAATTCTGTTATTCTAACATTAGATTAAGACACTGTTGGAAGGCTGTAGCCTGTGTGTTTCATTTCTCCATTATTGTGGACTGTTATTTCAGCATGTAGCAGAAGTGATCTGCATCTTTTGCCTCTACAGCTTTACAGTTTTGTGCTAGTTTTGGTGCTTTGCTGCTCTATTAATTTTTTTTGTTTGTTTCCTATGATAATTTACAAATGAGTGGTGGAGACCATTGTCAATTTCTGGATTTTATGCATGAGCTTGTAAGCAGCAGACATAATTAGAAAAATGAGGAAAACACATCACAAACCATATTCTCAAATTTTGTTAATTTATTTTGACAACTGAAGTTCAATTTTAATAATTTGTGGAGCTCTGTAACATGGTCTACTGTGTTTGAACACTACAAGATTTCATATGATCACTTTATATGTCCTTTACTCTTTGCAAGGAAGTGAGAAAGCAAGAGCCTGTTTGGCATAAAGTTAATTTATGTTCATTTGGTCCAAGAGCTGTAGCAGCAGGACTGGGCAGCACCACAAAAACATTGCTCACTTGCTCATCTACTCAGGAAACAGAAATAATACAACGTGACATCCCTGAGCTTGAAAGGTGACTGTTGAATACCAAACACGTGCTAAGAACTACTGACAATTCTGAAAATAAGAAAGTTTAAAAGATTCAATACAATTTTCTGATAACACATTCAAGTAAATCTCTGCCTACTCATTCTACAAGTGATGGAATGAGATGCAAGGTCTCATTCCCTAACCTCAGCAGCTTGTGTTTACTCTTTATCCCTCTCTTTGGTCCTGCTGAGATCGAGCTAGTTTCAGAGTCTTGTAATATAGTTAAGTGACTGTATGGACAAAAAGATTTGGAGAAGCTCTCACACTGCTGGCCCCAAATGCTCCCTATTACACCATACAGACAAGCACCCCTGCCTACTCAGATACCCTGAAATTCTCAGTGGGAAGCTTCTTTCTTAATTAGCCCAAGGAATCAACCTATTTTTTCAGGTATTTATTTGTATAAAACGTCTACACCTGCACAGGAAATGTTGCCAAAAGATTTCTAACTGTACAGTTTCAATTTTCTCTCTCCAAGTCAGAAGCTTTAGTGGTTTTCTTAAAAAAAAAAAAAAAAGTCAGCAATACATAAATTTCTTTTTTCCTAAAACTATATTTTCTGTTCCTAATCACGCTGAGTCCTTCAAAGTATTTTCTCACTTGATCTCTGAAAATAGTTTCTAAGTCTTTACCCACAACTGATGTTCAACATAACATACAGAAATAGCCTACTGCTCACATAAGCCTTATCTTCAGTTAATTCTGTACACTGGTCTTTTTTGAATCTTCAGGACTCATTCCTATCAGAGAATACCTGCAAGAATTCCTTTTAAAACTTTTCCAATATTTATTTTCATGTGTATTTCTGTTCAAAATTGGTTTTAAGGAATACAACATTTTATTATGGATTCACTCCATGGTCAATTAGCAATTTTCCTAGCCTATAAAAAATAACACAGGGACTTTAAGCCCACACTATTTATATCTTGGGTAACTGCCCTCACTCTTTCAATACTTTATGGTATATATACTTTATGGTATACATACTTTATTATCCCTCTTCATTCTATTTTTTTTTCTCATCTTCATGATATAACATCAGTATTTTACAGATACAGAAAAAGATTTTACTGGCAAAAGAAAACCATTCCCTGCCAGCTCAAGCTCAAACACTCTAAAAGCTGTTAATATTTTCTTCTTTATTACAACCATACATCCAATATAGCTTTGAAAGAGTCATTTGGATCCAGAACAAAAACAAGCTATAAGAAGTTAAATAGGCTCAAATAAATATTCACGCTTTGTATGCTTATCTAAATCAAACCTCCAAAACCTTTCAAGTTTGCTCAACATAGACTTCACTCCAGCTTGTAAACTGTTTCCTAAATAGGTCTTTAAGTTTGCTTCAGATAATTTTGGTCATTCAAGACATTCTGTGCAGTGGTATAAAATAAAAATAACAGAAAATCTGACACACACAGAAGCCTACTTATGTATTCAGTAATTCTTATTTGAGTCAGTCATTCTCACAGTAACTCATATCTGTCAAAGTCTATAATTTTTGGCATAGTTTATCAACTTACATATTTTAATTTGATTTCTCATCTTATATACATTTATGTACTATTCCAGTCTTCCATAAACTGACTTCAGAGTAATAGCTGTCTTTATAGAACATGCCATTTTCTGATTCTTTACTAAGCTAAAAAAAATCACTTTTTCATCTGTGTTCACTGCCAGTTACCTTTATTTCAGCTGTTTATATTTTAGGATTCTCGATAGTGGGGTTTGAAGCACTCATGCTGTTTTTTCCTCAGTTATCTTGCTTGTGACATGGACACCCATTGAAAGCGGGTGAAGTATTTTTTTTCATTATCATAAATTTCATTGAATACCAAGGTGAATAATACTAACCTCAGTCTCTTTAATGAGCCAATGAAATGAATCCATGCTACGGATTCTGCTTAGGGAGCAAAGAAGCCTGGAGCAAAAGTTAAACATCATTTGATACAGTTGAAATTTTATTTATTTTAAAGGCTTAATGGGGAACTTTCCAGTACCTTACAAGATGTTATCAGGAAAGTGGAACCAGGCTTTTCACAGTGGATCATGAGAGGAGAAAAAGAGTATAAAAAGAAACAAGAGGTTCTGACTAGATATATGAGAAAAAAAAAATTGTCATGACGAGAGTCACTATAGGAACAGGTTTGGCAGCTGAGGGGTTGCACAATTTCCATCCTTGAAAGTTTTTTAAGACCCAACTGGATAAAATCTTTAGCAATGTTAAAATATGTGACAACACTATACAGATTTCTAAATACCACATATTCAAAAACATAGCAATCTGAATCAAGAATGAAATAAAAACCTGGCTAATTAGCCAGGTAGTCTCGATCTATTTGCCATAGTCTTGATCTACCTGGATTAATTCTTGGGACATTCTAAAGGCTTTTCAGAATTTCCAAAACTTCTGCTTTTATCCCAAGAGAACAGCAGAGCTGGAATTATACCTTAGACTATAGCCCTCAATGAAAGGTCTACTTGCTGAAAAACTTTTTGAGAAAACAAATGAACAAAACCAAACCCCACCCTTTCGACTGGGGCCTGGGACACAGTTTTTTGTGGCAAGCCTTAGTGTATATGCTTCCACTGGTTTTTTTTTTATTTAATTAGTCCTTGCAAAATTAATTTATCACAGGCATTAAGGATGCCTGACCATTGAAGTCTGTGGCCCAAGTAAGTATTCATATGAAAATGTAAACAGGTTTAAAAATTGTAAGAAAAATAGAAAACTAAATCAAAATTTTACCTCTGCACTACAGAGGAGTAAACCTTCAATACCTCGGTTTTCTGAGAAAGTCTCTGGGCCCATAACCCAGAGGTTGATGGATCATAACCATCAGTGCTACTTATCAGAGGCAAAAGTCTGCTTGGACATGAGTAACCAGCAGTGTACCCCCGGGGTCAGTCCTGGGTCCAGTCCTGTTCAACGTCTTCATGAATGATCTGGATGATGGGGCAGCATGCACCCTCAGCAAGTTGGCTGATGACACAAAACTGGGATGAGTGACTGATACACCAGAGGGTTGTGCTGCCATCCAGAGGGACCTCAACAGCCTGGAGAAATGGACTGACAGGAACCTTATGAAGTTCAATGAAGGGAAGTGCAAAGTCCTGCACCAGGAAAGCAGCTTGGTAGAATAGGATTTGGGGACCCTGGTAGACACCAAGTTGAACATGAGCCAGCAATGTGCCCCTGTGGCAAAGGCGGCAAATGGTATCCTGGGCTCCATGAGAAGGAGTATTGCCAGCAGGTCGAGGGAGGTGATCCTGCCCTACTCAGCACTGGGCACCTAGAGTGCTGTGTCCAGTTCTGGATTCCTCAGTACAGGAGAGACAAGGACATACTGGAGAGAGTCCAGCGCAGGGCCACAAAGACGATGAAGGGCCTGAAGCACCTATCATATGAAGAGACGCTGAGAGAGCCAGGACTGTTTAGCCTAGAGAAGGCTCAGGGGAGATCTCATCGATGTATAAAAATACCTGGCGGGAGGGTGTAAAGAAGATGGAGCCAGGCTCTTTTCAGTGGTGCCCAGTGACAGGACAAGAGACAACAGGCACAAACCGAAACACAGGAGGTTTGGTCTGAACAACAGGAGACACATTTTTACTGTGAGGGTGCCTGTGCACTCGCACAGCTTGCCCATAGAGGCTGTGGAGTCTCCATCCTTGGGATATTCAAAAGCTGTCTGGACATGGTCCTGGGCAACTGGCTCTAGGTGGCCCTGCTTGAGCAGGGGGGTTGGACAAGATGACCTCCAGAGGTCCCTCCCAACTTCAGCCTTTTTGTGATTCTGTGATTCTGTAGTTACAAATGTTGTACAGCAAATAAAATAATTCAGAGAGAGAGAAAAGAAGATAGAGGCTCTTCCATGTGAGCACAAGCATCTTGTTCTTCCCCATTTTCCTGCTTACTACTTTAGGCAGCTTTTGTTAATGAGGGAATTGCTTTTGTGAATCCCATTCTTAAAAGTCCTGCTTGTCTCCCTGTATCATGTATCAAGGCTCCAGATTCCACCAGGGGATACATATTTGAAAGTGCCTTTTTGAGATCCTCTCTTTGAGCATGTTGTTTGTTTCCATTTTTCACCTCTCTTTCAGTTCTAATATCTTTTAAGAAACCAGCACTTTGCCTTGAAATAAACTGAAAATGTCTTTGGAGTAAGTCTCCTTTCTAATTTAACACAGGAATTAAATTATTTACAATTTGTGTTAAACTTGACAATTAATGAAGAGAATGAGTGATGTACCAAATATGCCACTTCTGTTATTAATCTGGATTTGTAAGTTAAAGGACTGGCTCTGGCTATATAATTCTTGTTTCTGAAACATACATTTGTAGGTTTATTTTGCATGAGGAACAACTGTCATGAAACAAATTCTCTCACATGATTTGGACCTATTAAATTATATTTTTTAATTAGATAGTCCAATTAATGCATTAATATTTTCAAGCATCAGCCCATTTATCCTAGCACATACTGCTGTTCTTTCAAACTATCACTCTATATTTCTGCCAGTGAACATCTTGCTCTTTTAAGAATATTTCACTTCAAAATATTTTTTGTTTAAACTCTAAAAGCTTTGGGAAATTATTACAGCCAATTTCTACTTCCCATAGTTACGTTATGAGGAAGCCTTATGTTAGGGCGTTACAATTTACTTCCTTTTTGTCATAGTGACTGAATAATCTTGTATTGTCATATCACTGAATTTTTTTGACAAAATATTTGACAATCTATTTGACAACATTGTTGTCATACCACTGAATTATTACTAGCATGTATTTTAGAGCAAGTCATTTGATTCTTTTCTATCTTACCACATGTTGCCAAAAAGGGGAGACATATGGTGAAAAAACATTGCTGAACCGTGTCCATGCATTACAACTTTAAAATCACAACTGTAATGGTGACATCTACTTTTATTTATTTAAAAGTATTTCCTATTGGGAATTGATTTTTAAATCAATTTTGTTGAAGCTACAGCTGGTTTGGCATCGTTTTCCTTTATTTGGAAACCTGAAAAGTTCAGTTATCTCAAATTGTTTGGTTTAATTTTGCAGCAAAAGATGTAGAGAAAAGGACACAAGAAACTACTGGCATTGCTGGATACAGAAGGACAACTCTGAGCCAGTGATTCAAGCCATTAATCTGGCTAGAGAGAGCTCTATCATCAATTTCTGCAGTAAGAGTCACCTTCCTTGTCACTTCCTCAAGCTTCACCTTTATCCAGATGCTCAATGGGGTAACAGTGAAATGAAAATATAACCTTAGGAGTGAGGAATGAGCTCTTCACCTTGCTGTTTCTATAACTGTTCCAAACGGAAACAACCCAAGGCCATTTTCCAAAGAGGCAGTTAATTACACCACCTTTAAGGTTACTTAATTGTCTTATATTTCTTTGTTCAGCTGCTTTGTATGAAAGGGAATAATGATTTACATATAGAAAGATAACTCCTAATTTTTCGTTTGAATAATCAAAGTGATAGTACAATAACAGAAGACATTTACATAAAAACTGCAAAAATATTGGCTACCTTAATGTGGGAATTAGGGTTAGGAGACCTCTTTTCTCCTGCCTCTCCTTCCATTTATAGTATTATTTTCACTCAGTTTTGATCCCTGTTATTATCACCATCACATTAGCTGTAGTAATAAAACTAATTTGGTACAAATAAAATAAGGATACATAAGAAAACTATCGTTATCACGAACTTCATTTTATTATCAGCAACAGTAGCTAGAGATAAGTGGGAGAAACTAATTCAAAACTTTTTTTCCGTAAAAAAATTAAAAGGCAGGGAGGATTCAGTATAAAAAGATTTTCTGCAGACCAGTCAAATGCATTATTTCAGTTAATGTTTCAAGATAAAACATTTTAATTTTCTGTGTGAAACAGCCTGTTAAAAATCTCTTTATTTTCTGTGTGAAACAGCTTGTTAAAATCTCTTTACTTTTTTTTTTAAATATAATCAACACTGAAACAAATACTTAAATGTTTCTTTGTTTCCTGAGTTATGAAAGGGCTACTGAACAGAAAAGAGAGTATTAACAAAACTTAAATAACTGTATTGTGATATCTCTAGAGACAGAAAAAAATAATAGAAGGATGGGTACTACAGAAAAAAAAACCCAAAACCAACAGTTTTATAAGTTTTGATTGTTAAGCTAATGGAAGCCCTTTCCTGATCTTTCTATTTGCATAAACAAGGTAAAACAATCAATAGGGGAAAAACAAAAAAAAAGGTAAAATAGGTACTTAGGGTACTAAGGGCAGCCTAACAGGCTCTTTTCATAACTTGCCATAAATCACTAGCATATATATGGTACACAGGCAAATACAGACATAAAGACATTCTGTTCACCTCCTCTTATCAGTACTGTTGTCACAGAATAACTGCTTGCCTGTTCACCTCTGCAGTAGGAATTCATGTGTATCTGAGAATGTAATGTGGTTGTCAAAATGACAACAATCTTGTGTTTGGCGCTTCAACATTGGAACAAAGAGCCAGTGGAAAATGTGTGAAATATGTTAAAAAAAGCTCTTTGGATGTTAAAGTAAAATTCCCTCTGGACTTTAAAGAATAGCAGGGGGTCAGTAAAGAAAAAAAACTGGTGTTGCAAGGCTTTTGAATAAATATCAGTAACATCAGACATGATCTGTTGACTTGAATTTGATACTACAGCCTACATGCCAGCCAGATAATTTCCGTTTTGAACTAAAATTAAATGAGGCACTTGCTGCAAAATAACAGTGCGTACTGCAAAGAGTTTTCTTATCAGAGATACTGGTCCAAATCCTAACCAGGCATAAATTAAAATAGCTCCAATTTAGTCAGTGGAAATCTGCCAATAATACCAATATTGCTTGCCCACCACCTTCGTTTTATCATCCACACCCTGTCTTTAAGCAGAGGATTTTTTTTTTAATATTTTTTTTTTTAGTTTTTATTTTCTTCTAAATCTTTTTACAGAAAGATTTATAGAAGATTTCTCTCCGTATCTCTCCCAACAGTACTTTAATTCTGAGAGTTGGGCTATATTCCTAGGAGAGTTCTAAATTGCTTACACAAATGTCAACTGCAAAAATGCTTAACTTGGAGGCAAGGTGTCCAAGTGAAGAAAAATCTGTAAAGTTGGGAATATGGGACAGCAGTGTTCTTATTGACACAACATGAGTACACGATGATAGCTTGTTAGAAAGAAGTCTCAATCCACCTGCTGTAGGTCTTCTGCCAACTGTGAACTGTAATGGCAGGAAGAGTCATTATAACCTTATTAGCTAAAATGATGATCGCTCTTTTGGGCCAATACAATACCGGCTAACATTAGCTTTTGGCAAGTAGCACTTTGTCAGCTACTAAGCCTGGGTGGGACACTGGAAACTGGAAGGAAATGGACTTAGAATAATTTTGTTGCTGCATCTTCTGACGTTTCTCGGTAAGATATGAAAACAGTAGGCAGTTACAGCTTCCATATTATTCATTCCATTCATTAATCACTTTCTGTCCTACAACAATGTGAAGTCGTTTTTTAAATAATGACTTTCATTTTCCTTCTTTCAAAGTGCCTGTGCTTAAGTAGTTAGGGAAGTGCTCTTCAGTGCCGGGCCAAATGTTTTGCTCATGTAACTTCACTGATATGGTACAAAATCTCCTTCTCATTGCAGGAGGAATGTCATCCAAGTAATTAAATACAACAGTTATGAAGGGATAGTAAAATGTAATCTGCTACAGTTCCCCTAGTACTGCAGCAGGCTGTATTACCTCCATCTATTACCATAATGGTAGGAACTACAGTGATGTTTATACATCTGTTTCTGTGGTCAAAGTGAACCATAATGCACAAGACTTGCTAGGAAAGGATTTCCATCCTGCCAGAAGATTATGCTATTCCATTTTCATTACATATCACTAAAATGGAAGGAAAGGGAAGGAAATTAATTGTAAAGGATGAGGTGAAAAGCATTGAAGCTACTAATACAATATGTTCCAATGGTTTGGTTTTTTTCTTCTAGTTCTCTGCTTGGATGGCATGCAAAACCAGATGACATTAGCATACTTTGCTGCAGACATTACCATATGCATTACTACTACTTTCGCTTTATCCACATTGAGGGGTTTTTTGTGCCATGCTGTCTACAGAGAACAAAGCTATCCAAATTCTTTCCTTATTTCTCTTAATCATTTTACTATAAAGAACACTTTAGTTTGTGTATCTCCTGGAAATGTAACCCCCTCTCACTGTTATTTGGAAAGCTCTCAGCCTATAAAGGGCACTACCATAAACATGCTGATAATAGAAAGAAGAGCAAGAAATAAAAGCAGATGCTGAAGGCTGTTATTAGAAGACCCAGCATTACTACTTCTTCTTTGGTGAGTTTTGTCAGTGAAAAATAATACATTTGCTACATGATAAATAAAGATTTTTCTCCCCTTAACCCTTCATCTTACATTTTTGAAGCCTGTATAATCTGATGAATTTGTAATTGAGTGGTCTGCCATACTGCTCCAATGAAAACTATTCAGCTGTTAGCATAAGCATACCAGTAGATACAGAGGAACCTAGAAGCACTTCTTAGATCATGAATGCAAGTTTGCCTTTTCCTCCACCGCACTTGGACTCAGAATTGGTATGAGAGCCACATGCACCATTTAAGCCAGAAGTGTACTGTCTAAACCTGGCCTCTGAACTCTTAGTAGAACTACCTGAACAATGCCAGACAACTGAATTCAACTTGCTAGTAATCTGAATTCATTGTAAGTCTCTTTCTGCAGTCCTTATTTTTTTTCAGACCTTGCTCTGCATATGGTTTCTATATTACAAGCATTGCCCTACACACATCTACTTGACTTTTCCAACTTTAGGCACATTTTATGTTCCTGACTCCTCCCAGGCATTTATCCATCCTTTCTCTCACACTACTGTAGAAATACAGGACAGCTACCTTGCTGTTACTTACACAGTACCTTTTATTTGGATGAATAGAGATGACTCTGGTCTCTCGGGCTGTCAAACTAGAACATTTCATAAGCAATACATTCAATCAGGGACTTTGTTTATTTTTAATAAATTCCACCTTCTGAAGAATTTTTTTAGGCTTTGATCTACTCAGTGTTAACTCACCAGGACTTAGAGAATTCTACTCATTACATAGAACTTCAATAGACTCTGGTGGTTTGATAGTCTAATTCTAAATTTCTTCTCATCCCAAAGAAGTCTGTCTTATTAAAGTATATCCAAAAGGTATCACAAAAAAAGAGTTGATATTTTGAGTGCTGAACTGATTAAGCTGTACATTTTTCCCTCTAAAGAAAGCTGCACTTGTTTCCATAGAATTGTACAAAATCTGTTCAATGTAGAAAAGAAAGCTTCCGAGTGCCGTTTTCAATTGATCCACATACAATTAAATAATTGGCCTTTAGGTAGACATCCGATTCCCCTCAGAATGTTCCTACACCTCAGTTGTTACAGCAGTTCTGCATATGAGCAGATGGAAAAAATACAGAGGAAAAGAAGTGGGAAGTAAGGGTAAATATTTAATTCCAGTTCTGGTTAGAACATCATTGGACAGATGTTGCATGGTACAAAAATGTATTTTGAAATTGTTTGGTAGCTGGGAAGCAACCAACCACTAGGGACAGTTTGGGATCTTTAAGAATTTGATCTTTCAAGCTCTTTATAAAGGGAACCAGATGTTTAGAGCAAATAAAGTGACATTTTCCACTTGGCTAAACTCCTCCTAAATTCTTCAGTAGATAATACTGACTAGGAAATGAAAAGCCTGTGTATGTTATGTTATCAGTAAATATATGCCCAGGAAATACAAGAATCATTAGAAACCAGAAAGATTGTATGAAAAATGAAATATTTAACTTCATAATAATACTAATAACAGATGAGGGCTAAATTTTCCAAATTATAACATACCTGTTTAGGGTCAATGTTAAGTAAGTAAGTATTAGCATTTTCAGACCTAAGTAGGAGACAAATTTTGGACTCTCTCCCTGAGCCGGCTATCTACTAAGTGTTGTTATTCCATGGGGCATCTAGTCATCTAGTTCTCTGAAAAACTGTAGTGGAAACTTGACTTAAGGTGAAACACCCACAAAAGCAGTGTGGAAATGAATCTGTAATCCCTTGCTGTCTGATCTAGCAAAACCAAACCAAATAAAAAACTTCAGAAAAACAGAAATTAACAGGGCCCCACACAGAAGCCGAGTATTGTCCATTAAGTGATATGGAGCTTTCCGTCCTGTAAGAATTACCGAGAGGAATCATGAACTGCACTAAATACTAAATTATTGCAAGGGATTCCCATAAGGATTACCTTAATGAAGCTGCTGCCTAATTAAATATCCACTCATGCATCTTGTCTTTTTTTCCACGTGCCTGGAACAAACTTTCCTCTTGTACTAGAGACTTTTTTTTAGTCCTTACTCATTCTAATATACCTATAAACTGGTTTTTCACCTGGTATTTGTTTGCATTGAATGCACACACACAAAGCTGTTGGTGTTACCTACTATTAGTTACATATTAGTTAATAGCTACCTACTATTTCCAAGTTTTCATTTCCCCAGTGATGGGTTATACTGAACTTCTTTATCCCTTGATCTGTGGTTAAGGAGTACGTTTGTTCTTGGAGAACAATATGTCTCTTAAGTTTTATGTATTGTTTGTTCTTCCTTGTTGGTTAAGAACACATGTCTTTTACCAGAATACGATTTACAAAAACAGGATTCTAGCTCCCAGTTTCTTCGTGGTATTAGTGAAGATTAAATATTTTACTATGTTCTTTTCCACAGAATATGAAACAAAAGAAGTACCCTAATTATACATATCAACAAAACATGTTATGAGAAATTTCCTAACATAGGACACATTCAACCATAAAACAGGAAAAATGAGGAACAAAGAGAATTCAACTTTGTTTTTTAAATCGACTGTGAAGATCAGAACTAATGCTATCAGATCTTCATTTTGTGGCAAAAGGAGTCCTATCCTAGAGAAATTAGCCAAAATTAAGTCTGTAATTTCATAATATTTTTCTATGATTCAGAAAACTATTATGTTACCCTAGTTCTCTGATCCTGGGATTGATTATCAGGTTTATTCTGTAGTCACTAACATGAAATAAAAATCACCTGGTAACATTTAGAGTGTATTACTAACATTAGAATTGCCCTGCTAAAGCACATAGTTTCTATTGCTTTTTAGCAAAATTAAGTTCCAAAACTCAGTGCCTTGATATCCCCAGGATGTTTCAGGGAAGCATCATTGCATGAGATCTTTATATTATACCTTGTAAATTGACTTATGGCCACTGTTGTAGATAAAATATTGGATTAATTGGATCTTCAATACAATGTATCTGTTCCTATGTTATGATGTCTCATGGATACATAGGTACACCCATGGTTCAAAGATTAACCACATCTTTACGAAACATAAAACTTGATGTTCTTCTTAACAGCTTAATAGCTGTCTCCAATTTATATTTTAAAATGGGATTCAAATTTATTTCAAGAATATTTAATTTATACAGGACAAAGCATATGGTAGTGGACTGACATGTAAAACAGCTATGGTATCAAAAGCTCTTTGAAGAACCTGACTTTATGAATGACTTTTAGTACAAAACAATTCAACCTCTAGGTCAAGCCTGATTTTCAAGCATGCTTTTTCCAAGGATATTTCTCCCCATCCCCCTTAAGGCTCTAGATCCTTTTAACCAAAACCTGCTCCATCTTCTTTTACACATTGCCCATCTTTTCTAACTTTCCAGGGGTCCTCAGTTAGAATCCAGCATATGATAAGATGATATCAGTGGCATTTAGTTAAAGGGGAGAAGGAAAACAGCTGCCATTATTAAAAAACTAACAAAACAAAGTGTAGTAATGACCAGCAACTCAGACCTCAAATCATTAAGTCCTAAAGAGATGGGTAAGAGGGGTAATAGTTGGAGAAAAATGTGTTGTAGGATACTGTTATCCACTAACATACTACATACAGTCTGTGACTCTGCAATTAAGACAAGATAAGTTGCATGCAGTGCATCTACTCAGCAATCGTATCCATAAAATCCTCTAATATCGTAACAACAAATTAGTTTTGTAACAGTCTATGTATCTTGCTCCTCTTGCCTTTGCCACGAAAACCCTCTTCCAAAAGATGAATCCTTAGTTATGTTCATAAAAATGCTGTATCTTATACGTAAGTACAAATGCTTTTAATTGAAATATGGTCTAATGTCTCCACCTACAGACCTGCCTCCTGGAAAAAAAGGTATTCTGCATAGTTGGGTTTTTTCCCTCTTCTTCTTTGGAAAAAACACTTCTAAATTAACATAATCCTATCTGGCACAAACTGAGAATAAATAATGGAACATTCGCACTTAGACTAGCTTGACAGCACTTTAAATATTGTGGTTTTCATTATAAACAGAAGAAACAGTACAGGCCACTGTCTTTTACATTGCACCTTCCTATGGAAGAGATCAAAAAGTGTCACGAGAATTGGTAACTGTCTCCTGGAAGACCTCTTAGCAAATGAGTATGTACTGTACATATTTCATGTATGATAAACTGAAGTATTTTAAGGGTGAGTGACATTTTAAAAAGCAATAGGGAAGTGGAACATAGTGTTTTAGATCTTGACTCAGCAAGAGTTCTTGGGCTTAACTTCATACTTGAATTACAAGCATTAGCAGTCCTTTTACCCGAGATGAGGTTATTTTTCCAATTCTTTTGGAAATAAAGAAAGGAAAAGACAATCCCATTTACTCCTTAGTATTTCTTACATTGCTGTTTCATATGTTCTTGTGGGTTTGATTTCCAGCTGAATCAAATACAATCACAGTCAATGAAAGAGGTGACCTCTGTACCACAAGAAAGCAAGGGCCAGAATCATCAGTTATTAAGTAAAGATTTATTGCTTTTTTTAATAAACACCTTTCACCCGCCATATCATAAGAAAGCCTCCTACAAACAACATCTCAACTGAGTACCATCATAACATACTTTATAAGAATCAGGAATATAAACATACAGAATTAATAACAAAATAAGTTATAATTACAGTTTAATTTTATAATTACACCTATAATACTGTCTATCCCCAAAAGGATGAACTAACGTTAAATTATGCTTAAATTTTACACTTTTTGTAAGCTTATTCCTCTTTCATCAGAATTTTTCCAGATAAGACATATCAAATGATGAATGAGGACATTAAAATACATGTTCTTCTAATATTATAATTTACTATGCTATACCATAATAAAACTTGCTACTACTTGAATATAGTGTCAAATCAGTTTCCTGCCAAACTAATGTCACTGATTTTCTGTTTATGGAATATTCACCAAACAGACACTTACACAAATAAAAATTACTTGATCCTAGACTTCTATTTCTACCTTGTAGCTTTTAAGGGGTAAAAAAGGACTAGCTTCCAGGATTTAGGAAGAGAGGTGACTTTGTACCTGGACCAAACTCCATAACTTTTTAACAGCTAACTATAAAAGCAAAAAGAAATGCAAAATCGCAGTCAGTCTGAAGAAACAGTGCAGCAGAGGCATCTACCTTTAGCTGGATTTCTGCATGGTACTTTAAAGTTAAATCCGAGATTTACTATAAAAAACTTAGCATATTCTCTTGTTTTGCTTTATTATGTGGGAAAACAAGAAGAGAAACAGCAAAAATCTGACTATAAACAGCGACTTTCTAGAAAGTGTTTGTAGAAGTATGCTCACATACATACATGGATACACAGATAAACACATGCAGAATAAAGCTATTTTACCTTTGAGAACAGAAATAATTATCTGTAACATACTGAGAATTTTTACAATGACAAAGGTTTCTTAAAGTAGCCTCCCTCTGGAGAATTAACGTGATCCCCTGCAACCCCACAATTTGCCAGTAGAAACGGTGCCACTGTTGGTAATGGAAACTGGGTCCATGAAATTGCAAAATACTAATGGCATTCTGGGTTAATTGACATGGCAACCACATAATCGTGAAAGTGCTTATCTTTTTTCTGACAAGATTTGTGGCTGGCTGAGTGCTTTGTTCCCTTCTTTCTTATCTGACTCTATTAGTGGAATTGTTTGGCATGACGAGTTTTTTGTTTGTTTTTTTTAAATAAAAAATAGTATTAAAACTCTACCCTGATCTTCTTCACAGTGATATGAGCTTTGACAAAGAAAGATACTGAAACATGAGGCAACATCTATTATGAGGATTACATTCATAAAAGCTGCCAGGTGACATATCCACAGCTGGTATTCCAGAAATGAGGCATGGCACAAGTTAATGCTGCAAATGTAGAAAACATTCCTCACCCATGTCTCACCAGAGATCCAAGTCAAAGGCCTTCAGAGTTCGGTATGGTCAGTATTTGATCACTTAGCCAAGAAAGGAATCAGTCATGTTGGTTTTCCCCCTTTACACTTGCCTTCCTGCTCCCCAGGAGTCGGGGTGACCGCTTTCTTCTCTTTTCCCATAAGCTCAATAATCTTCAAATGTTCTTGGCTTAAACTCTTGCTAAATTTATTTCAGTCAAATCTGCAATTGACATAAAAAATGTAACATAAAAAGTATAGCTTCAATTCATATAACCCATGGATGAAAAGCACTGGAAATGAACTGTAGGGAGTAGAGCTAATTCAGTTTTAGGTTATCTGCTAAATATACAATTTTTTCCAACCAGTTGAAGAAATAATGCCCTTAATATCACTTTTACCACGTTGTTTTAGTCACTCACAGGCACAGTTTCCAATTTTATATATAAATTGGATAATAACTTCAAAATAAGAAGGAGAGCAACTGGCAAAATGAGATCTCCTTAAAGCCAATCATGATATAAAAACAACTGTTGGAATAGTCTCAGTCACAAACTAAATGGGTAAATAAAATTTCTTTTCAGTCAAACATAAAACCAACATTAAGCCAGTAATTTAAAAGAGAAATTAGAGAAAATTACATCTGGAATTTTCATTATCTTACTACTTTTGGCCAGTACTTGAGGCATCCTTGGAAACGGTAGCTTGCTTTTAAAAATTTTCCTTGGTTTCTTTCCTTTTATTGCTCGGAAGCTATGAAGAACATTAGGTTTGAAAAAAAATGTATTATTACTAACAGTCAGATTTATTCCGTAATGTCACAGACCTATTTAGGGTTAACAGGAATCAAGTGAGTTATTTTATGCACTTATCAAAAGCTTTAATTGCATCATTTATCATTCAAAAGCTGAAGCTGGCAGGAAGGTATCAGCATTAAGAGAATATGCAGCTTCCCATAGGGATTTTATTATCCAACATCATGGAACACCTGCCACACAGTGGTCACTGTCACCACAAGCATCTCTGAGCAGCACAATAACAAGTTTGCTAGGGACAGAGTGAAATTTCCTTGTATTATGTGCAGATTTGTTGCAGAGCACAAGTGCTGCACTAAACTTTTATGAAAGCTTGCTAGAAGAAAAGTTATTATGAATCATAAAGGCTTTAGACTATACTGAGGCCTCAAATCATAGATATTAGTTTAAGTGAGCATGCTTTTAAAGGAATATATTAAAGGGAACAAGAGAAACAGAAAAGAAAAAAAAAAGCAGTGGTATTGTATGTACACTGTAAATAAGCTGAAGCTTGCTAACCATCAGGTAGTAATGTAGTATTGTACTGTTGCTTTGGTAGTTTTTATAACCTCAGATTCTAGCAAGTGGAGGCAGTGAGGAATGTAGGTCATACACAATTTGTACAGAAGTTTACAGAATCTATAATGAAGCTCAATCCCACAAACATTGTGTTGGTCAGATGAATGCCTTTGCTGGACTAAATGGGCTTACACCTTAAGAGATACCAGATTCTTTATAGCTCTGGTGAATATGAAACTCAGCTGCATAAACACAAATTATACAAAAGGAAAAGAAAAAAAATAAATCATGGTCATGCTAAGATTCTCTCTCTTGATTACTGTCTTTCCCTTCTGTTTTTTTGTGCATATGACAAATTTTTATATACAAAAAAGGTGTTGGAAAAAGCATTTAAGTAATTTTTACATTTTAACTGGTACTGATAGCAGCAATGGAATCAATAACTATCATCGGAAGCAAAAACCACAAAAGTTTTTCAAGCCAATTTTTTAAATTATCATCTCTTTAATAAAATTCTGTAACATTTTCCCCCTCCCCACTCAGTTGTTTTTTCTCCCAACCTGAAGAGTCCTTGCTTACTTAATGATACAATGACATTAGCAGGTAGTACACTGGGAACAGATGTGAAAAACAAAACAGTTGATTCCTAGAGCCTGACATCCTCACTAAGTGTGTTTAGTGATGTTTTACTTTGGACTAATGCTAGACTGTTTGCATGGACTGAGAACTCAAAGATTAGTGGAAATCTTCCAGTTAACTTTATCTGAAGGAAATCCAGCTTGTGATCTCCCAGACTGCTCAGCAACTGAAGAAGCAAATGGCAAATGGAAACAATCTGAAGATTTGCTTCCAAAGCACACTTCCAGTCCAAACTACAGTGCCAATGTAGTTGGCACTCTGAGTCGTCCTTTCTATGGAAAGTATGTCATGGTTTTGATCATTCTTGATGCTCCTTTCAAAAGTTTTCAACTGGTACTATACCCTTTTTGAGATCAGACAGACCAGAATCTCACATAATATTCAAAGACGCTGGCAAAACACTGCAAAACAGTGGCACACTGTTATTTCCGAGTAAGTTCCCTGTCCCTTTTCTACTAATTTGTGCCATTCAGTTTTCTTTGTTGACTACTACCGAGTGTTGTCTTTGAAATTATATTCAGACTTTCTGAGTAACCCCCATGCTCAGTGGGCTAGTGTAATGAATACTAAATTATTGTAAACTTAGGTTCCTAACTTCAGAGAAAAAAAATTTATAAACGTTTATATGTGGGAGAGATGTTAAACTCATTTTATCTCCATTGTTAGCTGATCTTGAAAATAAAACAAAGATAAATAAAACCAAACTTAAACCTACCCGAATTATTTTAGTGAGTTTCATTTCAGGTGATCTATACCTACAGGAATTTGTAAATGAATGCTATAATTAAATGACAACAATTCGCTTTTAAATACTAAAAAAAGTTCTTAGATGTACATTCTTATAACCAGTATAGAATTCTTTTCAAACACTGAAAAAATTACTTAATTCAAATCTTTTGTAAAATACATGAGGTTTTCAAATGCAGCAACAGAAATATATCAATCTCCTTCAACAATATTAACTCTATCCTAAAACAGTCTCCCTGTTTAGCAACAGAAATTATTTTCTCCAAGCTGTTAGCATGTTGCCTTCGATATCAGATTTCCATTTTTATTTTAACAAAGAAATCCAATTTACATTTTAACACCTATGCCATACCACAAGTTTTGCAACTTAAATTCAGCTGTTAGCAACATCAGCTTCCAGACCCAGTGAGCAGACTTCTGCAGTCCCAAGACCTCAGAGAACTGCAGAGTTCACACGGTTCAGTGAAAGTTGCTGTAGGACTTGAAGTCTGGGAATACTGCTCCATTCGAGGGAACAAAAATTAAGGACGTTCAAGCAAAACATGAATAGCAGCCCAGCTGCTTTGATTTATGAAGTCTTACAAGAGAAAGTGATGGTTGTGTCATTTTTTTCTACTCATCATAACAACTATATCCTTAACGTTTTGTAATACTATTCTGGTTTCCATTTCTGTGTCAGCTTCAGTAGCTCCAACACCACACCTGAGAAGGCACTATTACTTATTTCAGCATTATAGTTCTGCATAAGAAACACAGATGGAATGAAACTAAATCTCTCCTAAGATAAAAGAAAAGCTAAGGAAAAAACAAACCAGGCCACAATCTTGAAGTTTGTGCAAACAATGTTCATGGCAAAATAATGGGATATTGTCCAGAAGCTATGCATCAGCTCCCTTGTCTTTCCATGCATGTATGTCTCTCATAAAAATATCCTCTCAGGAAACACTGGAAGCTCTTTCAGTGTGGTGTCTGGTATTCTGACTCCACAAATCATCCAGTAAAGGGTGTCCACTGAGCCACTTTAGTTTATGGATAGTATGGTACACAAGCAGATCTGATTTAGGAATATGGAGAGCTTTACATTTGTTCAGTGCCCACCAACTAATTGCCTTTCAAATTAGTAGAAAATAATGGAGTTGGTGGTTTTAATGTTATTTAAAACTGATGTGTGAGAGCTCTGAGTAGGAAAAAAGAACAAAACCAAAACAACAGCCTGACTGTCATGGTCCTTCTTTTTTTTTTATTTTGCTTTTCTTTTCAGAGTTCTTTAACCAGGTTGCCTAGAGAATGAGCTCAGAGAAATGGAAAACATGAAAAGTGTCACAGGAAAAGAAAGTGGTTAAAGTCAAGTATTGTTAGATCTAGAAAGTTTTATATCTAAATAAAAAAACACCCATGAGATACTTTCAGTATTAAAAAAATATTCTCATAAATTCCCAAGGTATCTTTTCCTTAGCTTATTTTTAACAGTGTCAGTTCTTTCTGAACCCAGCAAAACAGTGGTCAATCTATAACACTCGGGACTTGACATAGCATCAGTAGGTGAACAAAAATCTATAGCATATGCAATAAAGACATTCTATTTGTCCAGTACTAGCTAAAGAGAGTAGGAGTCTCTACTGATTGCAGTGAGTTTTGGTATGGTTTGTGAAGACGATCAGCTTACAATAGAAAAATATAAATTGTGCTTCTATGCATATTACTGATAGCATCATCTAAACCTTGAAAATAAATAAATAAAAGATTGGAGCTTCTGACTCCAGGAAGTATTTGCACATGTCACAATTACTTCCAGCCTGAGTATTCTAATTCACCAGCTTCCATGCGGTTGTTAATTATGCACCATGAACACTGAGTTGTCTAGATGTTTTGTAAATACTTTTTTGTATAGTCCTTGAAAGTCTGCAGCACAGAAATGGAAATTGAAAACACTTGCAAGTTTACACTTAATAGTCCCATGGTTCTTCAAAGCATAACATTTTAAAAATGCTGAGAGTTACAAAAAAAACCCCCCAAAAACAAGCAAACAAAAAAAAGAGGTGTTTAATCCAATTATTGTTACTGAGATTACAGAACGTGACTCCTTCCCTTCCACATGATTTAGCACACAGAGAAAAGAATTGCACACAGAATGAAAAAAATGACAGCACAGTGGTTCTGAAGATTATTTGATCAATTCACTTCCTGTGTTTGTAAAAGTCACTGAGCTCAAGACTCTCAAATGCCTTCCGCAGAAAAGAGCTGGAATAACTTTTTTTAATTATGGAGCTGGTGACAGTCACACATTACTCAGTGAGCCTACAAATCCTTGTGACAGGGTATAACACATATCCTTAAAACTCTTTATCATAAACTAGATGCACTTTTTTGAGAAAATTTGAGTTCATGCTAATTTAATTCTATTCAGGTTTTCCAGCGTACAGATCTACTTTACCGAATAAAATACGGGCGCCTCCAACTGCATAGAAGTACCAGATTTTTGAGGTAACACTTTTTGTGTGGCATTTTTATTGCGAAACTGCAGCTCCAATAGATTAAAATAGGAACACTGATTACCTTAGGCTGCTTTCCAGTGATTTTTACACATCCAAATTTGCAAATCTGTATTTAAACATACACAAAATAATTCATCAACTTTTCAAAAGAAATCTATTTTTATATAATTTTTTTTTCCATATGGACACCATTGTTTAATATGCTAATGGGACAGAATGGTTTTCTACTACTTCTAATTTTGTGTATTTGCATAACCAATGAATTAGTTTGTTACACCTATACAGGGAGTGACACTATCTTCGACACTTTGAGTCTTTTCCTTTAGCCGTTTTATGATTTCTAAGTCTCTCACAGCTCTTCAAATGGATTCAACATCGTCAGATGTTCTTAAGATAAAAACTGGGGGAATAATAGTAATTCCCCTGGATGTGGTAAAAAACAGGACTCCCTATTCTTGTAACATGAGCAGAAAAATTGCACCGGGATATTAATACACTCCGAGACGAATCCTACCTTACATTTCTGCATAATACTGAGCAGTACTATGTGGACACACCAGCTTACTGGCAGCCTGCAAAGGCATCTCTACAGTGGCTTTATGCTTCTTCGTATATAGTTAGAATAATATTGCATTGCTGGTAGAACTCAAAGCATGGGGCATACGTAAATTAAAGTCTATAAAGGGGTGGTATGTCCAGCCTCACAAAATTCAGGGACCACTTTCATCCAGAAGCTTTTGATTATAGGCTAACATTTCATCCAGTCTTCTAAAAGAATGATTAGAAGTAAGTAGTGAAGTTGTATTCTATTCTACTCCCTTTTCCATTCAGACATACAACGGGATATGCCAGTAAATTTCCCAAACAAAATATACTGTGTGAGTCCGATCAAGGCTTTTGGTTTGGTGGCACATCTCTTTCTTGATCTAAATTTTACAGTATTTGAGGAAAAAGCAAAACTTTTCTTGAAAATAAGAATACTTTTTAACATTATTTTTACAGAAGAATGCAGTATCCTAGGTGTCCAAAGGCTCTAATGACCTTTCCCTTTACCACTCAATTCAATGGCACATGAAAGTAAGCTTCATTAAAAAAATAGAATTAAAAAAATCCTTTGAAAACAAGCTACCAAGAAGGTGCTTGTTATTGTGACTATGTAATCCTATGGCTACATATCCTGTGTCCTTCCCAATTTATTTTTTATGTTTATTCTTGATTAAAGCCACCATTTATCTTTCTGTTTAGAAAAATAAGTGGGTAATCATACTAATTTTAGAGCATCTTTGATATCAAGATGTTGTTTTGAAGGTAAGCAGCGGGACTTTTTATTCATGTGTTGATTACAAAGCACCCATCTTACAGGTCATTTCTAAACTAATCCACTGCCTGAAGCTCATTCTAACAGAAAATTGCCTTCTTAACAAGAATCTCTTCTAGTTACAAATACTAAGGCTGATATCCCTTAGTAGTACTGCTTAACAGCCCAGAAGAAAAAAAGTAATTTCTTAAATAGGCAAGTAGTACTATGAAAGCATCCAGAACATTTATATTGTATCTTTAATGGAAGGAGAGAAGGAAACAAGAAGGAAAACTCCAGAGTGATATGGGCCCCCATCAACCACCACAGACCTATAGACCACTATGTTTACAATACATACATATATGTAGATATGTAATTCAAATTAAATAAATGCGTATCACTCAGGTATCTGGAGAATCTCACTTTTTAAAGATAAAAGTATAATATTGTTTTCAGGAACAAAATAAAGGCAATAATGACTTCATTGAAGCTGGCACCTGTATAAATTCCAGTCTTCTGAGCATGAAATCAGGCTTCTTGCAAAATCCTTCATCTTTTCTTTTAGAAAGTATGCTACCAATATATTTCAGTGTAAAAAAAAACCATGAAAAAGCATGTGCTCAGGTGGCCAGAAAAGACAGAATGTATATTCCACTGTAAACGCTCTTGGTGAATTACTAGAACAATTAAATCAGTCTTTATTTTTTGAATCTTCTTAATAAGGTAAAAGAATTCTTTCTAAGCTGGAGAAACAAACAGCCAATTAGTGATCAAACACTTATTTTCAGATTTAAAGCAAATCTTTTTTTAATAGAACTTTTCTCACCATCCTTTGATAAAAACACATATCATAAGTTCCATCCCATTTTAGACACCATGAAACAGAATATGAAATGATATTTGTGTGCAAACTATCATATTTTTCTGGTTCATTTTCAAGATCTGTGGTATTTACATATGACCTTTCCATTTTTATTAACAGTTTATTGGATTTTTGCATTCCAGCCAGCAGAAGAGAAAGGTAATTTACACAGAGATTTGACAGTTATACACACAGCTATAAACTTCAGTCCATTAACTTATTTCTCATGTAACCTTTACCTGATTCTACCCAAACACCCAAATAAGCAGTATATCTTGTTTTTCTTTATGTTAAGAAGCCCTCATCATAAGTTCCTTCTTATAGAACATCAAGTGGAAGGAAAAGTGCTGCACAAGCTTTTATCACAGCTTTCTCTGGCTCTTAGTACATATAGATCTCAATTTAAACGACATAAATCAAGATCAAGTTGTTTATGTACTGCTAAGGTTTGTGTCTTGCCTTAGCACAACATGGCAAAAATTTTATTCTTTTTTAAAATACAGGTGGTTACACTGATTGCGCTATTACATGGCTATTTAATGTACCACATGTAATCAAATAGATGTACATTTTTGCATGTGAACATTGTCAGATGTTACATAAACACAGGTATACACAATATGCAGACAGGAAGGGCAGCAGGGAAATTCTAGCGTGGTTGCTCTGCATATGCCAAGGCTTTCTGCATAATTTTCTTACTTCATCTCCACAACATGGATGTCCTTCAGCAAAACATTCCTATAGCTAAGTTATCTCTGAAGCAGGATGAGATCTTGTGAAAGACATCTATTGCTTTCATTTTTCCTACTTGTATGAAGTTTCCTCACAATATACTTAAAAATGTCAGGATGGCAGTTCTCACAAAAGTGCTTCTTTCAGAAAGTGAAAGGTTTTCTTAGCATTTTACAACTCCAAAATAAAATAGTTTAAGAAAGGGCATAATTCTTAAGAGACTTCAGTAGGTAGGATTTTTCCCTCATTTCCTTACATCAAATTTCTTCCCTTAGCAATTGTAAATTCGTATTTTATAAGGATAAGTTGGATCATGAAGATAATTTTGTCCGACTCCTGGATAGTAAACGCTGGATATATACCCAATAATTTGGGATCACCATAATTACCAGTTTAAACTGTGGTCGGCATTTCTTTTAAATAGAAAATCCAATTTAATTACAAAGACACCAAGACATCAAGAATACTCTATTTTCCAAGACAAAATGCAAATCGTGTTTTACTTTTAATGTAATTGGTGTCCATTTCTAACCACCATAGTCAGTTCAGCTTGATCTCCTCAGAAAAAATCAAAATATCTCTACTCCTGGAAATAGTTTTAAAATATAACTAACCTACTCTTTCCTGAGTAAGCTAAGCAGGTGGAGTTTTTAAACAAAACAGGACAGAAAAACATTACTGGCATTACTAGATCAGAAATCACTCATAAATAGTTTCTGTATTCTTTCCAGTTTTTGCAACCTGTTTTTCTGTAGAAAAAGAGAAGCCTGATTCAGTGGTGATTCTGCAGACAGTTAGCTAAGGAAAGAAATGCAGCAGAGCAGGATTCAATTCCTGGATTTCTATCACTTTCATTTTTTCACTTACTTTTGCTAGCAATTCATTCAGAATTAGGTTTTCATTGCTAATATGAAGCCAGTGGTTTTGTCCTCTTCTTTGCCCTTAATTTATTCTTACCATTTTGTTTCAAAGGTGAAATTTTACAGCACTTAATGAAGGTACTCCAATCTTGATCAAATACAAATAATTTTATGATAATTTTTAAAAGAATCACTATGGACATGCTGCTGAGCAGACAACCATTTTACCGGCTGCTTAGCTCTTGAATTCCAGGGAATTAATTTGCTGATAGATTATTAGCAAGAATTAAATTTTAATACATTTAAAAATAAATTTTAATTCAATAAAATACCTGATTTAGAGGTTATGGAATATATTTGTTGTTTTAGTCTACTTTACATTCATCCAGTGAGGAAACACATATGTTAGACAGTGTTATCAGGAAAAAACAACCCTGAGTTTTAAGATATTTCTGAAACAGAGCAATAAGGTTGAAAGGGAAGGATACAAAGGGATATATTCTGTTGCCTTTGCCTATTCCATCAGTAAAAGATCCATCCTTTATAAACACAGGGAGTCTTCCAAAGGCGACTGAGATTCAAATCTTTTAATGATCAAGTGGAACAGTATATGTACTTCCTTCTTGATTTGACAGATAAAGGTGACAAGTAACAGTTCTTTAATCCTTAGAGAGTATGCTAGCTACAAGAGGGACAGAGTGGAGGCTGAACAAATGTCCTGATTCAATTTGAAACTTTAAAGGGAATTCACTCTTCTGCAAGTGTCCATCATCCAGAGAGTGTAAAATAAAACGACAGATACCTATAGAGATTAGACAACTCCAACTTTTCATCTCGTCCTTCACGGTAATGCACATTGGGTTCACTATCCTCATTAAGTTAAAGTAGCAAAGTCAAAGAATGTTTTACCTGGGTGCAAACAAGGAATGGACATGATTCATTAAAATAATATGTAGCAGTAGTGACTAGTTTTAGCAGAACAGTAATTGCAAGCAAGGTTAAGCAAGCGTTATCAGGCCTCTTTTCAAGTGACATAATCTAGCACTGTATGGAGGAGAGAATTACAGTCAGGACTAAAAGGAAATTTTGAGTAATCACTTTGAGATGATGAGCAGTTTTTGCTATTAAAGAAAAAATTTACACACTTTGGTCTACCCTGCCATTGTTGCCAGGATTCTGTGAAGGCACAGAATGAACAGAACAGCTCATATGTTATGTTTTATCAAAACCTCAATAAATATGCTTTGTCTTTGGAATAACTATGCCGAATTCATCCTTGATAAAGAAAAATGAAGAGTAAGAAAAATCAATTTCTTTTAGAGGAAAGCTCCTAGAAAGGATACTTGATTTCTGGGAAGTTCTAGGGCTAGAAAGAGAGATAAATATTCCAAAGAGTGAATTAAATTACAGCCAAGGAGAAGACAAGATTCAGAATACCGTGTACTTTAAACCTTAAGTCTCTAAATTAGGTGGAGGGGGAGACTATCGAATCATTATAGGCATCTAAAATTTAAGCTTCTGGATTATGATACTTTGGTTGCACTTGCCATCAATTGAGAGACAACACCTTATAAAGATAATTCTCCTGAATACATAAGAATGCCTCTAAAACATAGTAAATGAATAATTTATTTATTCTCGCTCTCTCTATGTGACTAGCTGCAACTAGCAAGAGAAATATAACTAGTTTATTTTATATGCTTAATTTTTAGGTGAATAAAATCGGTAGAATGTAATCAGAGCCCTGAGCAGTCTGCTAAATGAGATAACATTTGTGAAGAATCAGTGATGGATGCCTTGTAAATCAAGATAAAAAAAAATACAGCTGAAGCTGTTAAACAGAAACCCTCCAAACCAAAAATAAACTTTTTGAGCCACAAGGTAATATAAATTGCTACCATCAACTTACTGTAAAATATTGTATATCAGGAAAGAGAATGATAATTACATTAAACATAAAATGTACAAGAAAACATTGTACTTGAATTTAAGTCTTCAAAGAAGTGGATAGTCATGCTAGCCTGAAATAACCTGATATGGCACCACAGCAGAAGGTATTGCCTGCATAGATACTAACCCAAGCCCCAGAAACACTAGCATGCCAGCTACTCTGTTTCTCTTGACAGCTTATTAAGAGCATTGGACGTTTCTGTAAAGCACCAAATTGAACAAGAGAGACTTATATGGAAGTTCACACACAAATTGTCCAGCTGCAGTTAAAAGTGCATTGCTGGGGTAGTCATGTGCTCTCCCGCTAAATTTAATGCTGCTCAGTCACTATGGCATGCTGCTCACATTGAGTATTTTCAGATCAATTAAAAATGGGTGGGATCCCTAACATGTTAAAAATGGTCTCATTCTTGCTCTCAGAGGACCATGTCAATTTTGTATCTTTTTTTTCAATATACTTCTGTTTATTTCTGAAATGATTTCTATTTATATATGTGCTTTCCAGTGAAAAAATCAGAATGAGCATGAAATCTGATTTATTCTCCCCTATAAATCATCACTTCCTGGAACTGCACACACATTTATGTTCACCTATGATAAAGTGTACTAGATACCCCACAATTAACCTTTTACTCTATTGCAGCTATTATATTGCTAGAAGAGGCAAGAGGATCAGATAAATCAGAATGTATGTCTAATGCACTGCAGAACTAGCTTTTCTGGAGAGAAGCACGATGGATTAACTGTGGTAACACAGCTGCAGAAAACCAAGCTAAGATGGTCCTAGTTCCTTCCTCAGCTATGGAGAAAATGATTTCTACTCTTATAAGACAAATACCAGAAGAACAATTGAGCCACTTAGAGCGTGTATTGTCTCCTCTCAAAAAATACAAAAAAAAACATTTTATTTTTTTTATCAGTTAATATTTTCAGCAGTAGCATTGTGAAGCTTCAAAATATCTGTTTATTAATTTCCTATCCATTTCTTAAAGGCCTTTACATACTATAACCTAAAGCATTAGAAGCTTTTGTTAGGAAACCCTCTCAGCAATGACAATCTTGAAGCTTTTCTCTGCACCTTTCAGCCCTGGTGGGGCTGAAATGGGGTCTTGGGCCATGGCCAGGGGGAACAGTCTCGGGGGCGGGCACGAACAGTCAGGGCGGTGGGGGCGTGCGGGGCTCTGACAGCTACATTTAACAAACGAGCTCTAATGGCTAGAAATTGTTATTATTTGCCCAATAAAATTAATAGATATCTAGAATGAGCTACTCTCTGCTGTTCTAAAATGCTTGGACAATCCAAATTTGGAGTTGTAAATGACAGGGCTTAATATGACCAGGCCAGAAGAAAACAGCTAAAATTACTACATAAAGATACCAGCTCTTCTATAGAGCATGGAGTGTTAGGCATTTGAGTTGCTTGTAAAAAAGCAAAATAACTTTGGGAAACTGTCCAAGCTTTGCTAAATCATTAGTGCATACTACTGCTTTGCTCTCAACAGATGTCCCATCTTGCGACATATGTCACATTTGTTGGGGAAAATAATACCCTTTCACCTATAAAACCCCATGGTCACCTTCCAAATACATTAATTTCTTACTCTTCTTACTTCATTATTCTTATTTAAAAAAACTCAGTTGTTCAGCTACCCAGTTTGTATAAGTATTTCTCTACTTGCATGCCTCTTCCTGCCTAAAACCTCACTTTAAAATCATACCTTTGTTTTCCAAAGGAATGACTCTGGAAATGAGACAGCAAATTGCTTGTTCTCTTTCAGTCTCTGCTACCACCAAGAGTTATGGGAAGAGTCCAAAATTTAACGCATATATAGAGCTGGGCTTTCATGGGTAGAAAGTGAGGATTAAGTGAACAGAAGTAACCTGACCTACTGTATTGGGTTTGCGTGGCAAGGTTTTGGTAGTGGTGGGGTTACAGGGGTGACTTCTGTGAGAAGCTGCTAGAAGCTTCCCCCATGTCCGACAAGGCCAATGCCAGCCGGCTCCAAGACGGACCCACTGCTGGCCAAGGCCAAGCCCATCAGTGATGGTGGTAGCACCTCTGGGTTAACAGATTTAAGAAGGGAGAAAAAAGTTGCTGCACAACAGAAAATGCAGCCAGAGAGAGGAGTGAGAATGTATGAGGGAAACAACTCTGTAGATACCAAGGTCGGTGAAGAAGGAGGGGGAGGAGATGCTCCAGGCGCCGGCGCAGAGATTCCCCTGCAGCCCGTGGGGAAGACCATGGTGAGGCAGGCTGTGCCCCTGCAGCCCATGGAGGTCCACGGTGGAGCAGATATCCACCTGCAGCCCAGGGAGGACCCCAGGCCAGAGTGGACTGTACCCTGTAGAAAGGACCCACGCCGGAGCAGTCCGTAAGGGACTGCAGCCCGTGGGAAGGACTCATGTTGCAGAAGTTCATGGAGGACTGTCTCCTGTGGGAGGGATCCCACGCTGGAGCAGGGGAAGAGTGTGAGGAGTCCTGCCCCTGAAGAGGAAGGAGCGGCAGAGACAAGGTGTGATGGACTGATCGTAACCCCCATTCACCATCCCCCTGCGCCGCTGCGGGGGCAGGTAGAGAATCCAGGAGTGAAGCTGTGCCCGGGAAGAAGGGAGGGGTGGGGGGAAGGTGTTTTGAGATTTGGTTTTATTTTCTCATTACCCTACTCTGGTTGATTTGGCAATAAATTAAGTTAATTTTCCCCAAGTAGAGTCTGTTTTGCCCGTGAGGGTAACTGATTGGGTGATCTCTCCCTGTCCTTATCCTGACCCACAAGCCCTTTGTTATATTTTCTCTCCCCTGTCCAGCTGAGGAGGGGAGTGATAGAGCGGCTTTGGCGGGCACCTGGCCTCAAAGTAGCAATTTTTTTCCTTCTCATTTCCACTCTTTTGCAGCATTCCTTAAAAACTGAAGAGGCATTTCTTGGTCTTTACTATATACCTAGGGATTTTTGTAGGAAAAACAGAGCAAAAAAATAAATCCCCAAATATAATGAGTTGAATGAAGGAAAAACTCCTGTAGAAATGGCTAGCTTTAGACATTGTTATCAAATGTAAAAAGGACTTCCATCTCCATTAAAAAAACAAAACCAAACAAAAAACCCTAAAAATATTCTGTTATCAGTTAAACCTGTACTGTTACATATATGACCATTCCAATCTCCATGGAAATTGTTAGAAGAAGGAAAATACATTGTCTACAGAAAAATATATAGAAAATTTTGGGAGATGAGGAAGGGGAAATAAAACAAAAAAGCTTAGTTTACAATTTGAAAGATAGCTATGTCTCCATATGCAGAAGCTGACAATTGCTCCCAATCTTGGGGAAAAAAATGTGTTAGTTGGCTACTGGTTTCAGGAAGACTTCATAAACTGAACAGGAACAGAGGAATCATGCCTTCTTTGCAGTCTTAAAGGATGCCCTTGTGTATACACATTCACACACAGACACATACATATACTCTGTACACACACTCAAGAACTGAAGGAAAATTCCATAAAATCTATACTCAGTCAAATGAATTGGAAATACTTTTTTATATACCTTTTACATATACAGTAGAATAGGAAAATATGTTCGTTCTTGAGAATCCAAATGGAAGTAGGTTGTTCATTAAAGAAAGGTGTAAAAAGAATCCAGTTGACAGCCTCTTCTTAATTGTTCATTATTATAGCTATGAATGAGGGTACTGGTTTCAGAATTTAAGATGTAGGCATGATAGGCAAAGGCAAACACAACTGGAAGCACCATAATAACCCCTGCTTGTGCCCTAAATGTTTGGAGGCCATATCTTTCTCTCCTTAGATGCAAGTAGGTGTTACCACTCATTTCTAAAAAAGAAACCTATCCTCTTTATTTAATAAGGTATATGAAATCACAAAATGGAGTATTGCTGCAATAAGAGTAGGGACAGTAAGAAATAGGAAAGGACATGGACAATGGGGAATTCTGATGATGTTAAGGAAACCAACTGCATGCACTAGGACCTATCAAAATAGGGACTCAAGAAATTGTCATTAAAAAAATAAACAAAGAACAAGTTAGGTTGTTGCAGGAGTGAAAATTAACTTTTGCAATAATGGCTGAATATTCATTCAGGCTTTGAAACCTTCAGAGAAGTTGCAGACTGATCTTCGTCTAAGCTTAAATGGAAGTTTTGAACATTGGGTATTTTTGTATTTGATGATATTTTTGTATTTTGATATTAATGAATAAATCTCTGCTACCTATGAACTTAAAATGGAATCCACTAATATTAACTAACCATCTTTATTAACTTGGCAAGAGACTGAGAAAGAACACAATTTTCAGGGTTTTTTTGTTTTCTGTGAAACTGTGACTGTAACAGAACAGGTGAATTTGGTAAGCTTGAGTCATGTAATAAAACTCCATATGCTGATGTAGTATCACCTGAAGTTCAGTCAACCAGTAAAGCCTCTCTCAGACAGAAGTCATCAAGTAAACACAGAAAAGTAAAAATGATCACCAGAGGGAAGTGAATATGTTGGACGTGAGTTGAAAGAAATTTCACATACATTCATGGCAAGATGTCTGCTTCACAAAGCAAATTACACACCACCACTAGAATGACTGACTGCCTTGGGAAAGCATAAAATGGTACACAATGGAAAGGGGAAAATAACATTGACAACTGCCATCAGAATTAATGCAGGAAAGGTAACGTGGAGCAAGAAACAAGGAAATAGGCTCTGTCCCAAATATCATATGCTAATATTCCAGTAACAATCTAGATAAATATTGACTTCAAAATGGCAGAGGCTTGCTAGTATATTTTTCTAAACTAAGCATCCTTAAAAAAAGTTGAAAAAAGCAGTTAAAAGCTTAAAATACCACCTAAATTAAAAATAAAGCTACTCACTGCAAGATAACTGCTGAGTAATATTTATCAAATCCCAGGTAGTTCTCTACAAGGACCAGTAAATGGAGATGATTCCATAAATGCTCTGAAAAATGGAAAATAGTCTTGAGACTGATACTACTTCAAAGCCTCATTTCATTTTATGTGCGTTCAAGATCTCTTTTTCCTGCACTGTATGAATGAGCCAGATTGCCAAAATAAACAGCTGTCTTAAAGGCACCAAACAAAATACATGTAGCTGCTTCTGAAATCCAGTATGGATTGTAAAGAAAATTTAAAACGTGAACAATCAAAGAATCAAACATTAGTGAAGATGGGCAAAACTAATACATACAGCTTCTTAAGCAGCATATGGAAAAGGACTTTGGGATTAATGGTTAAGTAAAATGAGTATAGCTGCCTTATGATGGATACGTTATGTCTAACCTGGGCCAACTCAGAGAGGATAGGGAATTCAGGACTAATAAACAGTGAGAGAATAAAACAAGGCAGGAAATATTTCAGCTGCATGAGTTCTCTGGAGGAGCTGAAATCTATTAAGAGCTATAGAATTTATCCTAGAAAAGGCTGAGAGTGCAAAAAGAAGCAGATAATTTTCTGTAGATTTCCTACTGTAGTACAGTAAAATTTTTGCCATTACTAGTAAAAGGCCAGAGATGTTGGACTGACATGACAGTAGAGGATCCCTGGGCTTGCCTTGGCTTGAGCTGGTTTTAGCTTGCTTGAGCAACAGGCTGGTGACCAAGTGACCACTGTCTCACCAGCTTCTGCTGAAGCTCTGTGAATGACAACCATCATCAAGTCTGACCAGCGGAGGAGGCCATGGCACAACAAACAATTGCCCTTGCTGTCAACTGTGGTTGGGGAAGGCTCTGGTACAACTTTCAGACCTGAGCTGGACACCAAAGAGAAGGAAGCAGATTGTGACAGAAAAACATATAAATATCCCCAAGAAGACCCTAAGACTGAGGAAGAAGAAATCTGTACTCTGAAGATCACGAGCCTCCCAGTGAGGACCTCTGGAGTGACTGTGACAACTTGTTGCACACACCCCCCACCCCCCCAACCCCCCTTTCTGCTTGAGGAAGACTGAATCTGTCAACCTTGGGATCCAGAAGGACACTGAGAAGGTGACAACACCAGAGAAAAGGGGTGCATGCTAAAAAAGGAGGGAAGAGTGTCTGGGTTTTCTTTTTATTAGTAGTACCTGTGCTATTAATAGGTCTTTTCCGCATTAATTAAACAAATTAGATTATTAGACTGCTAAAAGATCCATTGGACTAATACCAAATTCTTAGCTTCACATATAGAGAGTGTGTTCTTTTGTCCATAAGAAGATTTTAACTGCAATGTTATTTTCAATATCAGAAAGCTCCAGAAGGTCAGAAAATGGAATGGGCTTGACAGAGAGATGCCCGAGAGTGTTACGAGCAGCACAGACATACCTGGTGCTGACACTGATTAGAATTACTGATGGTGGCTCAGGAAAAGGGAGAGTTTCACAACTGCGAGGTGCTACCAAAAACCACTGAGTTTCTTAGCTTGTACAAAATACTAAGCAGCAAAAACCATTCCTTTCAGGGGGTTTCTAAATATTTAAAGCTCTTCATGGAGCTGCCACCAAAAAAAAAGAGGAACACCAGAAACAAGAAACTTCTGATTGATTATTGTGACCATGGCATTTGTGCTAGGTGAAGAAGCAGGCAAGGGGGTAAGGAGAGGTGTCAGGTTTTTGATAAAAACTTGTAAGTAGCTGATGAGCTGAAATTAAATAGGGGAAAATTTAGACTAAACTTCAGGATTGAGTTTTGTTGAAGTATTATAACTGAATATTTCCAGAATAAGAATCTAATTATTTTTTCCTGCCACATTCTGCCATATATCCTGCTTTAATCTTGATTCTTTGATCTTGTAGTCAAGTCAATATTTTTTGTCAATATGCTTTTTTTTCTTATAGATATCTAAGATAGCTAACTAAAACTCCAGTGATAAGAAATCAAATTAAAAACAGCAGCTCCATTCTTAAACATTTTACAGTCCTTCAGAAGAGATTGCTTGTTAAAACAGCTAACCCCCTTATAAAATTAACATCCACTTGTGTAATATCGGCAATTGCTTTTTACTGGATTTGTTTTCCACAGCTTCCATTTCATTTCATTGAGGACAAACTTTGGTAATTTTATGTGATTTTAATTAGATATATGCCTAAAGATTTTGGAACTGGGTCTTTAAATTTCACTTCTCAGATGTTTGGGTTTATATTACAAAAGAAAATTAGTTAACAGTGGAAATAATCTTCAAAGGATTTAATTCTTTCAGTCTGTGTTCCTACTTCTTTTTTCTTTCTTAATGTGTAATTGAATAGAGAACAGTTAATTAATTCATTCTAAAGCTGAGAATGAGAAATGATGACAGGGACATTTTGTTGAAATACAGAAGCCGGTTTTCCATCTCAGTGTTGTAAAAATTGGGCTGTCTGTTGGACTTTTATTGTCTGTTGGGCAATAAAAATGTATGACAAACCTCAAAAGCTAGCAACTAAATCTTTCATTTCTTCCAGGTTCATGCACACCTCTAAACTTGTGCTGGTCTCTGGTCAGGGAAGTTGAGAGAGTGACTATTTCTACCATAAATTCTCTATCATTGATTTTTTTCAGCATTATTTCTCTACTCTTTCTCCATCATATGACCTCCATATTAAATGATATAATCAAACCGAATAAACTATGATAAACTGATACTATCCTTAGCCATAATCAAACTTTTTTCCTATTAAAGCAATTTTGAATTGTTTTTCTCATTTGCTTTAAACATTTCATATTCCTATTTTTGTCATGCATATTCTCTTGAATCTCAGTGTCACTAAATATCATCCTTCACAGGAGATCTACTAGCCATTCTCTAATTGTTTGTTCCTCCCTTCTGAATGTTTTGTTCTTGCTCCAAGTATTTATTTATTTAAAATACAGTCCTCCAGCTTCTGTTACATTCCCAAAATACACTGCTTTTATTTGCCCAAATAGAATTATATTGCTTTTATTTTTGAGAAATTAAGGCTACTGTTACAAAAGAATTTATTTCCATTTCTTCTACTTTCATATATTTTTATTGTAATCTGAATTAAGGATAGAGGCTATTCATCTTGTGAACCTTGTATAATGTGACAACTCTCCAATAAAGTTGGGGAAATAAAGATAAGTAATTTTAAAATAGCTTTATCTTTCTTTCAGTTTGAGATCATGGAACACTGACTTCTGTGAATCATCACAGACTATCAAAAAACACTCTGTGTACAGTATGGTCCATTGTAGACTATCTTATACTCATATTCTCAAAGCATAAATCTGTTGCAGGGATTCCTATCAGACATAAAGGAATGATAACAAAACCACTACCTGCTCAATAGATAATGAAACATGAAATTAGGAGAGAAGAATTGCTTCTACTCTGCTGTAGTTTATTCTTAAATAAGCAATGTCTCCTAGTATGCAGATCTTTTTCATACATAGTCACATTCATCTTGCTAACTTTGTGATTTTAGTACCAAGAAACTTTTAATGTATTAGGAAATATACTTCCCCACCCCCCACCCCCGCCCTGGCAAACAGCTTAAATCACTGAAGCATACAATAATACTGTTAGGGAAAAGAACAGATTATTGTAACCTAGAGATTTCCCCATGTCTGTTAGTAAACCTATGAAAATGTAGAGAACAGCTTATTCTTCATGTTCCAGACTATCCTCCCTATTAAATTAATCTCAAAGTCTGCTTAAATTAAATGTGACTAAAGAATGTATCCATTTCTCTCTATGAAGTTTTCAGATATATCATAAACAAGCCGGCTCACTGGAGATACGATGAAGTACAAATAATCAGGAAGGCATCCAGCTACATGATAGGAATAGGTCCAGAAAAACTCCAGCTGTTTATGCAAATGCTGATACTGAGCGGCTGGCACCTTATCAAGGACCAGAGGATCAGTGGCATATTTGTGTACTCTTTTAATGTGTAATGGATGTTTACCACATCAAACAGGAAAAATCAACATAAATTCCCAGCAACATTTGAAGGATTTGCTGAACTGGGACATGCAATAGTGCCTCATCTTTTCTTATTCAATTAAACTTGCCCAGAGGTTATACTTCCCTATTGCTGTCTTGCATCTCTTCAGACTTAAAGTATTTTCTTTTTCTCAAAGCACTTTCTGAAAAGCAGCCACTTATGAGGTGCATGCTGCCAACAGAGTCCCATTTTGTTCTGTTTTTCTTTTCAGTTTGGCATCTGAATATTTTTCTGTGTATCTACTTTATGGTTTTATTTTGTTACTTCTGAAGAGAATTAAATTTTAAAAAAATTAGAACGATGAATTCTCAGTGCAAGCCTGTATTTACACAATTCTATCACTTTCCTGAGCTTCCTGTTGCAGAAGTAAGTGAATACACTCACTTCAGAATATAAAGATACTGAATATGTAAGTATTAACTGTAATATTACTGGCTCAAAGGCCACAGATACATACATCTACCTGTCCTGAAACACACAGGATATGGTCCATGTGAAAACAATATTTCTCTGTGTGACATTTTGGAAATCAAGGATTTCTGCATCTCCTAGTATTATATTCTGTACCCTTTCTTTCTCATTTTTAAGAGTTTTGGGTGTAATTTCAGTAATAACCAGCTATAATATTGTTTGCCTTGGATCAATGAGTGGAGCAATAGCAAAGATTATCAAAGTTACCAACTGTTTTATTCAACGGAAGAAGGCTTTCAAAACATAAAATATATAATTTGCTTCATCAAAACCAATAACACAATATTTCAAAAAAAAAGTTTTTATAACAAAAATGTTTCACTCACGCATAATTTGTGTTCATCTTATCACATGCAGTTATAAAAAACACCTGCAATATTTGAATACCCCTTTATATAGTAGGTACTTAAAATCATATTTGTTTTACAGATCTATTAGAAGTTAGTAGAAATAATTTTTATATGTTTTGAAGGAAAATTATTCATATATTAGATATCTTAACATGTTTGTCTACATCTGTTGCACACAAGGACATAAGAGGTTTAATGTTGAGAATTTCTCCTGCATTGGGCACGCTCAAACACTAAGCAGTGATTGCTGGAAATGTTAACTTCACCTTAACTGATTAAACATATTTTCCAAATATTTATAGCTGGCTATATGTGTATATATAACTTCTACCTGTATATTAAATCATACTACATAGTAAGCATGTAATCTCGTAATCACAGAATGTTAATATGGAATGCAGCTGCAAATATTTTTACATGATGGTTATCATGTGTGATTATAATTCTAAAAATAAAAACAATCAAAAGACCCTAAATTCTTTAATCACATTTTAAATTAAATATATTTCATTGTGGCTTAAGAGCCATGTAATAATAACAATATTCATATACTTCTTAAGATTTAATGAGTATATTTGGGTTAATTGGGTTTATCAGGCTGTGCTGCTCTTAGAAAATCCAACATAAAGGCAAATATATTGCACATTAAAACACAAGAATAGTTCCTCATTATTACAAAACCAATGTTTCCTTACATTATTGGAAAAATAGAAATTTTGCACTGATAAAGCCGTGTTTCAGCTTACAGAGAATTTCTGTCTCAGCACAGTTTGTGCTGCAATCTTCCTAGATTTTACAACTTTGTAACATCAGCTTTATCAAGGCTCTCTTTACAGAGCTGCTACTCATCCCATACCATATAGGATAGCTATATTCTTCTACTGACAGCATTCCTTAACAAGCAGAGAAACCTGTGCTCCAGGGAAGTAAAAAGTCTGACCTGACCATGTTGTTCATCACCCACAGAAACTAAAGAGAAAGTAAAATTAATTTCTTCATGAAATAGGGAGAATTGTATTAAAGTACTTTGGTTTTTCTGTCTTTGCAAAAATATGTTAATTTTTCTGAAATTAATTTCATTGAATCCAATACAACAGTATTATTGCTTTCCTCCAAAGGAATGCATCTCTTTTATACTGTCTATATTCTGAAAGTCCTGTGATGTTAAAGGTAACATGAGAATATGTTAATTTTTAACAGTTATGGAAGACAATATGGAAAAGCCTATTTCCCTGCCTTTTTTCTCCAATAAATGAAGTCCACGATTTCAGAACGTTAAGAGTTTTGAAAATAATGGAAATAATACCTAAAGCTAGGCACAATGCACAGTACATAGAATGTCATACCCTTATAACAAAAATAAAGTTTTACATTATCATAGCTATTTGAATTGGAAAGTCCATCTCAAGGGTGGGTAACTCTAAGCCCAATGGTCTTTAATGAAAAACCCAGTTTGGTGCAGAACAGCTATGTGCTGTTGTGTTAGCTTTACAGACAAAATCATTGCCAAGGTCTGAGAAAGCCCGTAAGCTAAAGCCATGCAAGGTAAAAAAAGCAAAAACTCAGACATGCAGTTGTTGAAAGAACAGCAGAAGTGCAGGCAGGAAGGAAACACTCATGAGAAAAGACTTTTTTTTTTTTAAAAAAAAAGGGAATATGCTACAAATGTATACAGCATTCAAAGCAATGGAGGCCAAGCAATATGCCAGCCTAACCTTTCTGCAGCTGACTGAAGAACGCATCCGATGCCTCACTGGGTGTGGTGAGCACACTGATGCGTATCCTAGTAGCTTGTTAGTGCTAGCTACCTATTGGCTGTATCAACCAGTAAATAACTGATCTGAATTCATAAACTGTGTATATCCTTGCACAAGTCTCTTTGTGCATGGCAAAAGAGATCTAAACAAAAATCTCCCAGGTTTTTATCATAGGGGAGTACTCCCAAGACAGTTACGGGGTGCTTGAGGGGGACAGATACAGTATCTACAAAGTTTTAGTGATGGGTGAACACACACTCAAAAAAAGATTTAAATTATTCTATTTAATCAACTGAAAACTTATTTACCCTATTTCTGTAATATTATGTATCTTAATTTTAAGAATAGAGACTAGACCTAAAAAAAACATCCATGAAACAACCAACACCTGGATCTGAAAAGTTTCTAGCACAAAAAATATGTCATAAAGCACTCAATCATTGGCAAAGTATTTAATGTTCTCCCAAACACATGAAAACCACAACAGGAACACCTGTAGAACGAAAAAGTAAATGTTTTTTCTAGGTGTCTCAGCTGTGCCTTGTCATAGATATTCCCCAGCAGCAAACAATACTGACTGACTCTCAAATAAGAAGCTATAAAGGATGCTGCTTTCATTTAAAGCCATAGCGGGACATGAGAAGTGTTCAAGCAGATACCATTCTTTTGCTGTAGAGATAAAGATGTATGAGGGATTTTATTTGCTGTAGAAATAAGAATCTGATTTTCCTTCCAAACGTCTTCTCCCTGTTCATGCCTGTGATGTATACCAAGATATGCATTCAGAGCACTTGGTCAGCGTGAAATTTCATCACAGCCTTTTTGGAACATGTTTACATTAAATTTACTTATCAATGTTGGGTATCTAAAAATTGATGAATCTGAAAAGGCCTTGGTATTTTTAAAAATCTGGACACTAAAATATTATCTAGGTTTTCAAGTCAAATGAAAAAATAGAATTAAAATGAAGGATTGAAACTGCACATCAGCTGTTGCTTGTTCATCTATTATAGTTAGACCTCTCTTCTTCACCAAGACTATCATCAAGTACAATAAAGCATTCCTCTCATCTGGTAGAAAAACAAGGAAGAAAATAGAAACATTTCTTTTTCATGTCAGTTTAAGAGATTCTTGAGTGGCCTTGTACACGATCAAAATCAAGCTTGTAATGTGCTTTTCATCTTCCAGAAGAACCTGACAGCATTTGCTTTTAAAGTTTCATTTTCCAAGAGAAAAAGATATTGTAAACAAAGTTCTCATGTTTAGAACCGGGGTTTTTGGTTTTGGTGGGTTGGGGGGGGTATGTTATATGGGTCTGGAAATGACCAAGAGACATGGAAGTTGTCATTAGTTGCTACAGTTAGTGTTCTTACAAGTTGCTATGGAGGCTTCTGGCTTTCTCACGATACCATGTCTTATGAACTGCAGGTTGGATTTAAGTAGGCAGTAATGGAAAGGACAAAGTTTTGGTGACAACGGAGGATGGTTACAAGATTTCATTCACATTCATTCCTTATTTGAATGCTCTTGTATGGCACGCTGCTGACTTCAGTTCTCAGAGGTAAAGAACTATTTTCCAGCATTGGGCTTAGCACCACGAAGTCTTTGATTATTGACTGGGGTATGTATAAATATTGATATGAAGGAATAAAAATAAGTATTTGCCTTGAGACACTCCTATAACACAAAGAAAAAATTCATTATTTGCTATAATAATAATTACTATAATAATGTTCTCAGGAAGGGGAAAAATCTTTAATATGTGAAAGAATGAATGAAAGAATTTGCACACTACTAAAACATTTCTCCTTTTTATTCCCACTCACTATTATATAATCACTGTGTGGGGGACAAACTTGTAAAGTGTGGAACTTGTATTCATATAATACTTACCTGAATACTTTTAGCAGCATACAATTATGTAAAAATATGTATATGGAGGAGTTCTAAGTTCTTCCTGACTCCCTCTCAAGAAATGAATATTTTTTACAGTCTTAGTAAATTACCTTTGCTCTTTCAAGGCCTTCAGGAAGATGTTGGCTTATCTTTCTGACTTTTTGATTTCATGGATGACTAGCTATGAATTCAAGTTTAATATGTAAAAAAATGAATCTCTTAATGGTTTCACCTCCCAACCCTCTCTGCTCCCTCATGCTCTGATTATTGTGTAAAGCAGTAATCTCTCAGACCTGTAATCAGGCTATCATCTTCTGCTCAGACTTTTCATTCATGTCTAACATCCAAGCTATACCATTTTCATGATAACCCTACAATACAGTCTTTCCTATCTGTTCCATGGCAAAACTTATGGCCTAAGCTTTTATTCTTCTGGATCTCCATAGCATTTAGCACGTGCAATTCACCTACTCTTAAAAGAGAATACTTACTGTACAACTATTAAATCATTAGATTAATACATTTTCTAAAAGGTTTTGTTTACTTGTTTGTTTTAAATGACTGTCACAACTATCCTTTAAAAATCTGACCCTGTTTGCAAAGGGTTTGAGCTCCTCACAAATTGCAAATTCTTACCAGAGTGTTAAAAACCTGGACCAACAAATACTATGCTACATTACAGCATAGTGCTACCTACACAGTAAGGTTGAATACTCATGTTAGGTCTCTCTTCAGTTGTCACCTAATTTCAAGGTTGAAAACAAGCGTGTAGAAATAGCAGCGACATGGAATGCTCAGAAAAGCAGTAATTAAACACATACAAAGCTTAGCTCAGAGTTGACTTGATTTAGGAGCACACATGCTAGTTTCAATAGTCTATTGTGTAAGATTGAAGCTTTGAGAGTTGAATAGATAAAATTCAATGAAAATAAAAAATAATGAAGAGACAAGTCTTGTGCTAAGAATGAGCTTCTCCAGCTTAACCCTTCTTTCCTTCTCCCAGTGAATTTCACACCTGTGCAGCTGACCACCACTGCCTTTTCACTATGGGAGGCAGTTTCTTGATCAGCTGCACCTAGCCCACAAGTTCCCAAGCTGGAAGAAAAGCCACAGCACCAACGTGCAGCTAGGTCACTGTTCCCTTTGAAGGTGTGTAGACAAGGAGCAACTTCACAGTTAGGGCTCTGCTTCTGCAAATGACTCATTTAACCCACCAGTCAGCTGACACTGCATTATCCAAAGGAGGTGTCGTAGGATTGCACTAGTAAAAGAAGTCTGGAAAAAGCATAATCAGAACATACAACAGAGAGTACAGCTTCAAAGAACGCCAAAGTGTGTCTGTGTTTATTTACATTGGTAAGTAAATCTGCTGATTTTTAGCTGGGGGGGAAATTAATGATTAGTATTAAATTATGAAGATACCCATTTCCCTATGCTCTATTTTTACCAGATCAGTACAGAGAATATCAAGAAAATAGTAATGTTAATAGGAAGGCATTTTTTCCCAAAGTTAGTGGAGATAAATATAGCCTTATGTTCACAATTCACCCATCCTTGATTGTGAATAAAATACTTTGTGTGTTTCAGAATAATTTCTCTTTAAAATTATTATTTCCATTGAGGAAAAAGGGAACTAGAATAACTTGTTCTTGTTTACGAACCTTCCTAATCTTTCTATGCGCTGACTTCATTTGACGCTCGTTAACCCAAAAGAATCCTAGCTCACTGTTCAGACTTTTGAGTAAAGTTAATTACAAATCCAGAGGAACTATTTGTGGTTTTGTTGTTTTGTTCATTTGGGTTTTTTTTTTTTATTTATTTCTAGAGGTATTGCGTGTTGTTTGAGGGTGCAGAACGGACAGGGTTTATTTCGTTTAGCTTCAATTCACATTTATTCTTTCCTTTGTATACTTGTTCAGAGGAATCCAGGCATTTAACTTTGGATAAGATTGATACTGTATGTTAAGGACTTCAGACCACTGCAATGTATAACACATGTTCAATGCAGAATTTTTCAAAGACCTAGTGGGAAGTGAGTGCTTAATGTGTTAATGCCCTCAGATATTTGGGACATTTCTGTCTTGTTTTTCCACTCTTGTGAACATAATTACAAGAACTTCAAACTATATTTCCAAGGCTAAAACTTTGTTGCAAGTATCATATTTTGGCATCAGAAACTGAAATCCATTACTGACTCAAATAAATATTTAAAGGTTAAGCATGGCTAGGAATTTCAAATCATGATTAGATTAAGCCTGTTACACTTCTGGCACACCACTGAATGACACAGTCCTATTTAGTAGTTTGTATTGAAACAACAGAATGGCTTGACCTTTCAATAGGTAAGATATCGACCTGCCACGGGGCTCCACACAAGCCTTGTGACCTGCCTAAGTTCTATTTAAGTCTTCGACTGAGATTTCTGTCCCTGTCCCATGAGATACATTTCATTCTTACTGAATATATAGAAAGTTTCCCTTTAGTCCTCTAGAATTGAAGGACGTAACAAAAGAAAACTTTATTTACAAAGATCAGAGTTCCTAACATTATCCTCTTTGCTTGTTTCATTTCTTTAGAACAGGATGCTATTTCTTCCGTGGGTATAAGTGAGATAGCAATTAAAGTAAATGGTATTTGTTCCTCTTCCTCTCTGCCTTAATATTTTTAAAACTAACTAAACATTGTACGATGTTTTTAGACCACTTTTTAAAGGATAATCTCCACTTTTATTGTGCTCTTATGCCTTGTCAGCCTGCAAAGCTGGAGGAAAATGACACTGCTTTCCTCCTCTTAAGAACAATTATATTCTCTGACAGCAACATCTATACACTGCTTTATGCAATCTTGTGATAAGAGTATGTATGTGTGCTTTCCTCAGGTTGAAACAAAATGCTCATTCATATGTTCGTAAAGGCACTATATAAATATGAAATACTGATCTAAAAAAAAAAAAAAAGTTAATTGTTCAGAAACCCAAGTTAAGAAAAGAAAAGGCACTGAAGATCTGTTTCTCTTCACTCTTTCCTGGTAGATAATTTCCATTCTTTTCATCAATCATAGAATCATAAAATCATTTAGGTTGGAAAAGACCTTCAAGATCATCGAGTCCAACCATCATCCATGCCCACTAAACCATGTTCTGGAGTGCCTTGTCTACGCGCTTTTCGAATACCTCCAGGGATGGTGACTCAACTACTTCCCTGGGCAGCCTATTCCAATGTCTGACAACCCTCTCAGTAAAGAAATTTCTCCTAGTATATAACCTAAATCTCCCTTGCCGCAACTTGAGGCCATTTCCTCTTGTCCTGTCTCCAGTCACCTGACAGAAGAGACCAGCACCCACCTCACTACAACCCCCCTTCAGGTAGTTGTAGAGAGCGATAAGGTCTCCCCTCAGCCTCCTCTTCTCTAGACTAAACAGCCCCAGCTCCCTCAGCCGCTCCTCATAAGACTTGTGCTCCAGGCCCCTCACCAACTTGGTTGCCCTTCTCTGGACACGCTCCAGTACCTCAATGTCTTTCCTGTAGTGAGGGGCCCAAAACTGAACACAGTACTCGAGGTGCGGCCTCACCAGTGCCGAGTACAGGGGAACAATCACCTCCCTGCTCCTGCTGGCCACACTATTTCTGATGCAGGCCAGGATGCCGTTGGCCTTCTTGGCCACCTGGGCACACTGCTGGCTCATATTCAGTTGGCTGTCAACCAGCACGCCCAGGTCTTTCTCTGCCGGGCAGCTTTCCAGCCGCTCTTCCCCAAGCCTGTAGCACTGCATGGGGTTGCTGTGACCCAAGTGCAGGACCCGGCACTTGGCCTTGTTGAACTTCATACAATTGGCCTCGGCCCATCAATCCAGCCTGTCCAGATCTCTCTGTAGACCCTTCCTACCCTCAAGCAGATCAACTGCCTCCCAATCTGGTGTCATCTGTAAACTTGCTGAGGGTGCACTCAATCCCCTCGTCTGGATCATTGATAAAGCTATTAAACAGAACTGGCCCCAACAGCGAGCCCTGGGGAACACCAGATCAAGATGGGGCATCAAACTCTCCTTCAACAGTTTAGGGCAAAGCAGGGGTTTGATACCCTCTAAAGTCTCCTCCTGAGAAAGGAGAGCCACAGACATTTTGCAGAGAATTTCCTTCTTTCCTTCTCCTCCCATTATTCCACAGTGAAGCAGTGAGGATTTCCCTTTCCATAGTGCTTCCTTTCTCATCAATACATACAACCAACTGTGGACTGCTCCTTCTCATTATTTCTTGTATTCCTTTTCCATTCTGACCAACTCCATTGCTTTCTATGCTGACTGACTGGTACTGCAGACAAGGGGAGGGCAATGGATATGGTATACTTTGACTTTAGCCAGACCTTTGACACCCTCACTCGCAGTTTATCACTGAATTGGTGGAAGTTTGCAGACAACACCAAACTGAGTCAATATGCTGTACCTGAGGGCTGCTCTTCAGAGGAACCTGGACAGGGCAGAGAAATAGAGTGACAGGCAGCTCATGAAGTTCAATAAAAGGAAATGCAAAGTCCTGCATCTAGGATGAAATAACCCAATGCAACAGTACAATCTGGGGACTGACTGTATAGCAAGCAGCTCTGCAGAAAAGGACCTGGAGAACTGGCTTGACAACAAGTTGAACATGAGTGAGCAGTGTGCTCTTGCAGTAGAGAAGGCCAACTACATCCTGGGCTGTATTAGGAAGAGTGTAGCCAACAAGCCCAGGGACGTGATCCTTCCCCTCTATTCAGCACTTGTGAAAATCTATCAGTAGTGCTGTGTCCAATTTTGGGCTCTCCAGTAGAAGAAGGATATTAATATACAGGAAAGAGTCAAAAGGATGACCATCAAGATGGTCAAGGACTGTTGCACTGTATGTATGTATGGGAAGACACTGAGGGAACTGAATCAGTTCAGCCTGGAGAATAAAAGGCTCAGGGTAGACTTTATTGCTGCCTACAAATACTTGACCAGAGAATACAGTGAAGACGGAGTCAGACTCTTCCCAGAGGTGCACAGCAACAGGCCAAGAAGCAAGGAACACAATTTGGTACAGGGAAAGGATTTTTCGTGTAGCACAAGTGTGTTCAAATACTGAAAGAGGTTTCCTAGACAGGCTGTGGAATCTCCATCTTTGGAGGTGGTCAGGACTTGATCAAGCATGGCATTGAGTAACCTGATCTGCTTAAACCTGCTTTAAGAAGGAGACTGGAGTAGATGACCTCCAAACATCCCTTCCAAACTAAATTATTCTATGACACTGTACTTGGTTCATCTATTCCTATCAGGAAAGAACTCCGTAAATATGATGGAGATGATATGCTTTGAAACCTGCAGAATGGAGAAGAAAAGCCTGCAAGAACAGACTTGTAGTGTTTCCCTGGCCACACCACTGAGAAATGAAAAAAAAACTGTAGAAGCATTATTTTCATGTTGCAGCACTTTTGGTTCTAAGAAAGTCTAGGTTTAAGATCAAAGTCTACAAAAGGGTGAGGAATTTTCCAACCAAACCAAATATGTGACTGCATTCCTATTAAACTTTCAAATTCCAAATCCCACTGAATAATCAGGCAAACACTTGAGATTTTTACTTTTTTTTTTTTAGGAGGGATGTTGCTAAATTAACCCACCTATTCTTCCACAAAGATACAACCCATTTCCATATAGGTACCTATGGTTTGTGTTTATTTGCATGCTTCTGGCTTTCTTAAAGGGACTATTTTCAAGAAAAATGTGGGTGTACAAGTGTGTGCAAGTGTTAGAAGCCAGACAAGCTTTTACTGCAGTCATAGATCTTTAGAAACATGTTTTCATAAGCAAATGTTGCAAGAAGGCTATTGGGTTTACCGAATACACATCAGAAAAGCGAGTGCATTCTGGGAATTAACATACTGTAGTACAGAAGGAAAGAAGGGAACTAACTGCTTCAGTGATACCCACAGCAGCAGGCTATAACAACAATAGCAGTATCAGCAGCAAAAAAATGCCTTTTTTTTTTTGTCTCCACTGTTTATAAATGAGATCGAGCATATGGATACGTAATTAAGGTTATTTCATTAGATCAGACTAGAGCTCTCCAAACAATCATAAAAAGGGGTTTCCATGCATAATGGTTTACATAGCCTTCTTAAAACACCCGTTAATACATTAAAAAGCATAGATTCATTTTGAAAGAATAGTCTCACACCTGCAGATTTTGCAGGCTTTTTTTTATGATCAGAATTACTTTCATAATTTAATGCACAGCTGTATTATTTAATGTATACTCCTGTTCTGCCTTATTCTCTTCTGTTCTTACCTCAATTTCTGAACAATCTACTATTTACTACCTTCTAGCTGTTGATCTAATTGGGGTCACTCCCTCCCAGTCAAGGTGCTCCAAGCCAATTTCCTTTTCACATATGCAAAACACCCTGTCCAATTTTCCCTTTCCTACGCAGCTTCCAGGTCACATCCTATTTCCTAAGCAGATCCTTCTAAACCTTCCTCCTAATCTTTTCAACCAATCTCCCAGGTCCCCAGTTCAACCAGTTCCAACTTTCCCCCTCTCAGTTTACAGTCATTATCTTTCTGAAAAGTAACTTTTCTTCTCCCCACTTTTTGTCATTTTTCAGCTCTAGTTTCTTTTCGCAGCTATCTCAGCAGATTCTGAACCCTAGATACTTCAAGACTAAGGTGGCAAATGAATTAAAAAAAAGTTTTATTGATTTCTGTGTGTAAAGACCACTTTGACTCTCATGTAGGTACCTAACTTTTATTACATGTAGCCTTAAATTTCTAAATACTAAAAACTTAACTGTATGTCACGAGAGACAACCATGTTTCAGAATCAAAATTCCACACTGGGTGAAAAAGGACATCCTTAAGACATTACTTCCCATGAAATTATGACTGCAGAGCATGCAGCAAGCTTGCTTTCTAAAATGATTTCTTTCAGGTTATAAGAAGCTTTTCAACAGCTTATATCTTGCTACTGAAATCTGGAGAGGAATATTAATCATCAAAGAATATGAGAAACCATGTGTGGAATTATTTTCTTTCATTAATCTCAACATACTCAATGTCACCCAGGAAAAGTTGTATGTTATATGTTCCATATATTGTATGTTCCAGGTACACAGTGACAGAATTTCTAAAGGAGATAATATACATGCAATATGGTAAGTGCAATAGTTATAAAGGGAACTCAGAAATGTGAATTTTATTTAAAGTACCCATATTTCTAAAATGTGGACATTCTGCAATCATACAAAATGAATTAATCATATGGATTAACCAAAAAGACTGAATTAGCAAGGAGATAGCATTAATACCACAAGATACTGCTATAGTAGAAAATATAGTTGAGAGGAAGACAAAAGGCACAAAATGTTAATTTTGTTTTAACTGAAGTTAATTGTTAAAATATAGATAAAACTATTTACACATATAAAATATTCCCTAAAACTCTGGCAAATTATAGAGGAGTATTGCGTTATTAAATCAATCTTTATATCAATTTGTCCTTAAGACCGGTGTTACTTTTTATTCTGACAGCTTGCCATTTGGCTCACTGCTGGAACTAGGTGAAAAATGTACTGATAAAAGAAAAGTTTGAAATGCTGTATAGGCTTCTGTTCAAATTTGGGTTTGTACTTTAATTAGGAGTCCTACGAAGATGTGTGCTTTGAAAGGCCATGTTGCAGTTGATGTTTTTAAACATACTCATTCTCCTGGAGCATCTAGATTTCTGTTCCAACGAAACAGACATTTTTAGCCATTGAAGTCTAATTTGAAATGTTAGTTTCTAGAAAAGGTATTTCACTCTCAGATGTCTGACTATATAAAGATACCAAAGAGATGAATTCTTCTATATTTGAAGGAAGAAATTATATTATTTTTTCCAAAGTTAACATCATTGTGAAATGAATGCTGGTTCCACTGAAGTTTCACTATTGATTGCAGCCTCAATCCACAGCATATAAATAAGAAGTAGAGCCAAACTTTTATATTGTCTTAGAAAAGGTCACCGTTTTAATGTTCATGGCATGTTTTCCAAAAGCTCTCCAAACTTATGCTGCACATTATGTGTTTAACCTGCATCTTTCAGTATCTAAATACACGTATGATTTTTGGCCTAAAACTCGCTGTTGGTGTTTTCTGTGCTTCAACTTCTGGGTCATGAGACCTATGAAGTCATTTATTCAACCCTACCCCCACATACCTTCCTCTTCCTTGTTTTATAGCACTGTATACTACACAGACTCTGGCTTGCCTGGTGGAAAAGCTCTGACCCTCGCTGCTTCTACACTTCAGCTATGAAGGAGTATTTCCACATAGGGCAATATGTAGGGTAACAGAACATCATCTCAGTGGCGTTGTTTACTCACCGTTAATTTAGGATGTGATTGTTGGGGACTAACTGCTTAGGTTACATAGGGATAATGAAAGATGATTAAGAACTAACTATTTATTATGAAGTGTGCTGTCAGTGAATGTCAGTCCAGCAGAGTTTCATCTTAAACTCTAACACTGGCATGATTTATCAGTTTTCTAAACACTCCCATCATGGCCATGTCTAATTCCTCAACAAATATACAGATAGGCCTATAAACAGTCAGTCACAGCAATTGTGTAGGATGCCACTGGAAGGCTGGAAAAAAATGTAAGGAGAAACAGAGGGAGAATGCACTTCAGTTTCAGTATCGAGGTGGTGATCACCTCATGCAGAATAGAAGGACTTATGTAGCAGGACTGGAAGAGGCTACAGCTCAGAACCCATCACCATCTTCCAGGCACCCAACTCCCAGTCGAGGTGGGGTCTAAATTTTCTGACTGAGGCTGGAGTTAGCAGTTTTCCTGGGCTTCTTACTTCAGAGACGGGGACCTGATTGTCAATTACCCCAAACCCAAGAAGCCTCAAAGCTCTGGAATCTCTCGGAGCTCAAGTAACCAAGAGCAAAAGAAGGAAATAAAATAGAAATTTAGCAATCTCTTTCTTAGTTCAGAAATTTGAACGAAACCCCTTCCATGAAACTATTTTTACTTGAATACCTGGCATTTTTAATCAAACATTGTTTCATCACAAATTCAAACAGTTCTAATAACGTTTCTTCCTTTACTGTTTCCTTCAAAATACAATGAACACTATAAAGTAAAAATCAGTAGTAATTCCATTTAGCTTAATAGACTTTCACCATACTAATAAACATAGACAAGAAAGTGGAGTTTGTCTACTAATTTCACTTCTGCAAAGTCTAAGGTACGTACAACGTGCCTAACCTTACACATTTATGACCAACTTTATTGATTTCTTCAGATGATTTGCAGTAACTTTGGAGTGGCAGAAAATGGGCTTTGTTGTAATGTTACTTTCTATCATGATTCAGTTATATCTTTGCTCTAAAAAAACCCATCACCTACTATAAAACAAACATTAATTTTAACATTAAGTTTCACACTTCCTTATGCTGTAGAGGAATGAACAAGTGGTTCTAATGTCCTCCTTGTTGCTCTGGAAAATCATAACAGAGCAGGGCAGGGTTAGACCTGGCAGTTCATCGGTAAAGAAAATGATATTACCTAATTTTTCAGAGGATTGTTAATACACTGAGTGGCATCCATGTTATCAACTTGGAGCATTTAATTTTGGATGCATCTACATGATACATTTTTCACAGTGGCAAAACTGGCTGAAGAAATTTGTACTTTTTCTGCATGTATTAGTTTCACACATAGTTTACTAGTTGTGCCAACACACTCGTGCATATGGTTGATTATGTGAACTAGGTCACTGAAGTGATTTATGTAGAAAAAAGTAAGGACAAATTATTTTAGATCAATTTCTACTTTTCAGTCACTCCAGTAATTGGGGTTATTACATGGTTTCACAAACAGTTGTCACTGTACAACTACATGGGAGGAAAGACAAAATGCAATTCAGAAGCAGAATAGGATCTGAAATATTTTAAGCTGTCCCTGTTGAAAAAAATGTGTAAATGTTACTCCTCAGCATACTTTAGATGACTGGGAAGAAAACTCTTATGCAATTATGGGAAAGGAACAGGGAATCAGAAAGCCAAAAATACTTTCCTGAAAAAGAGGCAATACCAGTAAGAATCAAATGCTTATTTCAGGATTATTTATGACTTCACAAAGTATGGTATAAAATGAAAATGAATACTACAGGAGAGAAGTGCAAGAACTTCCAAGAAATCTTCTGGGTATTTTACCATTCCAGCTACATGTGGTATTTTTTGTTATTGCCTTTGAAAGGATGAGATGTTGAACTTCATAATTTGTATAGTTTGGGAGATCAGCTGATTAGAAGATTTTGTTCAATTAAAGTATTCTAATTTTGTGAAATCACCAACTTTGACTAATTTCTTGTCATAAAAAACCCAAACCAAACCTGAAACATTCACAAATAAAAAAGAAACAATTTTGAAATGTATTTGAAGTCAAACTTAAGCAAGATTGAAGCTAAAAGAAAAAGCTCAAAGTCTCCTTTAAATTTCCTTCAAAATACATAAATAAAGTAATTTTTGGCTTTGTGTCACTTTTAGAGTTTTAAAAAAAATCATGACTTCTCAATTTTTCTGGAGGCAGAAATGTTGACTTTGACCCAACTTAATTCTGAAGGAAACAAAATATATAGTTTTATACCATATTTTGACAGGATTGTATTTTTTCTTCTTTGTATCAGTTATTATAAGTACAAATTAAAAAGAATATCTCAGAAACTATTCCTTATAGAGTTGAGTACACAGTCTGCACAATTGAGTAAGTGCAGATTCCCACTGTTTTAAATTAATTCCAAGAAATTTGCAGGGAAATACAGATATGCATGGGGCCTCGATCATCCCAAACTAGTGAGAACACCTATAAGACTCTATAGTTTTTCCCATTTCAAAACCAGTAAAATGTTTTGTTTCATCCCCACAGTGGTGTAAAGCAAATGTTAATGAAAAACTTTTGTCACAGGAAAAAAAGCTGGCTTTGGTCTGGCTTATTCAAAGTAATCAGGTACTGAAATTAATCAAGCTGATGGTAGAAGTACACTGTTTTACCATCTCAAGGAATTATATTAACTCATTTTCTTTTTTTTTTTTGCTTCAAAAAAAGTGAAAACATGTTCAGAAAAAATGGTTCTCACCAAACACCATAATTAATACAACTAATATACTTTTTGTTATTGTTTTATTGGTTTAGGCTTTTCTAACTATAGCACATTATAATCACTAATCACTAACGAAAGTACGAATATCAAAAGGCTGTTCTCTTAATCAGCTGCTGAATTAATGAAGGCAAAACTTGTGGTTGCCACTAAAAAAGGGAAGATATTTGGAGTCAGGTGAAATCTTGATTTTTCCAGTTCCTGCTCTCTGTACTATTTTCATTCTGTCATTTCCAAATGGACTGCTAGTCTGGAAAATATGATAATTCATTTCACCACCCAAGATTACATATATACTGTGTAGATTCTGGACAATGTGAATATTTTACTTTTTTCGTTAGTGACTGCTTCCTTTTCCTAGGTAAGGTATTACGTCTAGAGAGATTCTTCATATCAGCACCAGATGACATGTCAGTCTCAGAAGAATTAGTCGGAGAACATCTCTGTCTCCGAGGTTGCAGACATTTAATCATTTCTTTACTATTCTGGGCAGCTGCACACTGACCTCATAGCCATCACCCGCTTCGGGGCTGTCAGCCACAGTACTTTGTAATATAAGGGCTACTTTGCATGCTGCTTTACCAAGAAGAAATGCCACTAACTGTGACAACAATCCTAATTAGTTGTTGAAATACCATTGTGAAGATCTGTCACCAGCGATTACTCATCTTTTTAATGGTTCCTTCAAACAGAAGCTCTGTTTCAGCTATTTAGAAAATGGCCAATATCATTATCATTCCCTGAGGGGCTTATCTAAGCACTCTGAAGGATTACTGTCCAATTTTACTTTTAAGCAAGGTTGCAAAAGTCATGAAATAGACAGGGGGAAAATAAAACATCTTTACAGCAAGAATTTCAGCCGCAGGAGGTTGGGAGCAGTTACATACCTCTAGGCAAACTATAACACAGCAATTATAAGGAAAGCATCCTCTGAAGGATAGAGAAGGAACAAGATGTTAGGAGAATGAGACCAGTAGGGGATAAGAAGTAAGAAAAGGATTGGATTCAGGACTAGAAACAACATATTTGATTTCCAAAACTTCCTATTAGTATCACAAGCTAAAATTATACAAAGCAGATGTGGCCTGACTCAGTGTAGGCCAGTAGGATAACTGCCTGCTGCAACAGACAAACCATAGACAGCTGTTTGAGTTAATAAATAATTGCTAACAAATGTAACATTAACAATTTAGTTAAGATTAGAATATATTACGATTAGTTATACAACATTTTTTTGTTTGCATCTATTGCCACCTTTCAATGCCCAAAAAACCTGCTCCAAACTGCTTAGAGAAACGAATACTTAACCCCAGTCAAACAGCTATTCCGGACCTCCTAAACCTACCCCAACAAGTTAATGCTTAGAGGATGAACAAGGTACTAATTTATCATCCACCCTCAAAACAGAGAAAGAAAGATCATTTAAATGACAAAAAAAAAAAAAAAAAGCCTGAAGTTTGTTATAGAAACGTCTGTATCTCTGATAAACACATTGGCATGGGTTTATGTATTGCAATTGATACTAACAGTGATGAGTAGCAACTGTTTTAGAGGATGTCACATTAACAAATATATATTAATAAATAAACAAAATCCTGACCAAATTATGGTTAACCTGTCCATAGAACACTGTTATCTTAACTATAATAATACAGCTATTGACTTAAGACAATGGTTCCTATACTTTCTAGTTCCTTAAACCTGAAGCTTTATGCAGTATACAATGAACACACTGGTCTTGAAAACTTTGGATTCTTTTACTCAATTCTTTTTAATGAAATTATTTACCACTATAAAATATTTTGTTATTAGGAATGGAACTTTTATGAAGAGGAATACGCAAAACTTTGCTGGAGGCTGACGGTATGTGAAGCCAAGCATATATGCCAGCATTAGCAGGATCAGAGCTATTCCACTGAAAATAATAGTTATATTTAAGAAAGTTCAAATATTTACAAATTTAAAAGTGAAAGATAATAGTAATTATCTGATAATAATAGTTTTACTACCTTTTCAAATGGTATTTAATTACTTGGAATTGTTTCAATTTCTTTGAATTATAAAAAACAAGTGTAAATTAGCTTCCATGATGAATACTGTTAAATTTTGACAAAGTTAGTTTCCTTTATTTATTATTTGTAGGAGTATTATTTGTAGTTTTATATTTCTGTTATTTTGAAATTGTCTTATCAACTATACAGATTGGGTGCACGAATAGGTGATTTTCTGCTAAGCTGTGACTAAAATTACCTCAGAATTAGGCAAATAAATGCATGCTCCAGCAAAATTCATCTTGGAAAAAATAAATCCAGGAAAAAAGAAAAGATAGGGGTCAACAGGGAAAAAAAAAAGAAGCTTTGTTTATATAAAGGTTTAATTTCCACGAGTGATACATACATACTCCCCATTAGCATCCTTGAGAGTTATACAGCAAAATGGGAAAATTGGGTCCTAAAGTTATGTAATTCTATGCAAGTTCTTGTCCTATTCTCCACTCCTCCCGATTCTTCTTTGCAATTCCCAAATCTTTACCCTCTGTTTCCAGCTTCTGCCTTTAGCTGTGTGATCTCCCACCTAGTTTTCACCTTGTCCCTCTCTCTCATTCTCTCTCCTAGTCAATAATACCTGCCTGAGGTAACCTTCCTGACCTCTCCATGTCAGCTTTCCTCGCCTCCTCACCTCCATGGTGGTTCTCAGTCCTTTTCCCTAACTTGTCTTTGTCTCTTGCCCACACAACTTCCAGCTTCCCTGTCTCAAAGACTTGCTCTTCTGGTCTCCATCCTCAAACAGTGTTCCTCAAGTTACCTCTTCAGCCACTCTCCAGTTCTTACTCCTTCTAGAATCTCAACTGGAGCTTTCTAACCATCACAGCAGATAGGTATGAGCAAAGAGGTCATAGAAGACACAAGGTTTCTTATGTGACTTAAGTCTGGCTTGTAGCACACAGGCATTGGAGTTGCAGGGCGAATCGCTCCTGCCTTGCCACCAGGATTCATTCCTGCAGTAGCGAATATGCAATGCTACCCCAGATCTGCAGTTCAATAAACCCTCTCTAAGCAACACATATAAACTGATAGTTTGACCAGATCTGGAAAAGCACAGCCCTGACAAAGACTGTACCCTTTAAGGATTTCAGGCCCTTCCTCAAAGCAGGAAAGTTGCACAGCTTTGCAAACAACAACTCACCCACATTTAAATTAGAAAAAGACTAAATAATGTATTTTCCGGATAGTCCCATTTTTAGAAGGATCTGCACTACTCTGGTTGAAATGTTTTGCCTGAATTTTCTGCAACTGTTAAGGAATATTTGAACGTATCCTAAAGGACTATCTGAGGAACAGCTGGAAAACCTAAAAAGGGGCTGAGTCCTATTCCCATGTCATTGCTTAACTTCTTTTCTGAAGCTGACATATAGGAATATGTCATTGTAATAGGAATCTAAATCATTGTGATAGCTGATCATGAAATAAACAGACAAACAAACCCAGTAAAATAAACTTGCAGGTTAATTCTAGCTGCTTTCCTGCATTCATTTAAAGAGCTAGGAAATTTAAACACAATCTATCCAGCCACCGATATCTGATACTAGCAAAGCTCTCCAGTTCCAGGCATGCAGGAAGAAAAATAGTTATTGACATAGCAGAAGGTACCAGCTGAGGAACTGCTGAGGACTGTTATCATGTAAGCCTACTGTCAAGAGAGATTGAAGTGTTATTGTCCAACTGCCTAGTATATCACTGGTATCAACCCCTGCAAATTTATTATGTCTGGTAGTAGTCCACATTATGTGAAAACATCCATTCCTGCAACAGTACCTTTACATGACAAGGACGGAAATACTTTTGGACCAACATTCTAATATTATTAGTTTGAAGACAGTGATTTGTTCACTTTTTTTTTTTTACAGCAACATTATGCTTTAATAATATTGCTAAGACTGACTCAGGGTTCCCCAATATAATGACCTAGCAGCATAACGCCTACTACAGAGTATTCAGTAAATTCCAATGGATAGCAAGTCCTAAGGGATTGCTAGGATCGAGTTTGCTGAGAACATATTTTTCCACGCAGTGCTCTAACCCAAATAACACAGCATCATTTCAGGTCAATCAAATGCAAAGAAAAACACAAAGAAAAGAAAACAACCCAAACCCCCATATTCTATTTCACAAGACTCAAGCCATAGAGCTTGACCTGAAGTGAAATAATGCCACTTTATTTTGTATTATTGAAACTGTAAAAACAAACTCCCCTTACTATTTAAAAAGGAAAATAAGAAACATCGTATTTCAGAATTCTTGCTACCTATAACCTTCTTCTTTTTCATTGGCTGATATCTGTCACATTTGACCTGTACTTGTTTGTGATTTTCATGCTCCCAAATCCATGCCGTTACATAGACGAAACAGAATATTTTGGCTAAGGGGCTTAAATATCTCTTTCTATAGTGTTTTCTCCTTCTCCGTGAATTTCAGACAGTTCACGTAGCTCTCTTCTGTGGAACATTATACAGTATTAATTTAGTCATTACAAAATACCCCTCTTTTTAAGGAAAACAATCCAATATAATTTTTTTTATTTATATAAGTTCTGTGGATAATTTCTTGTGAAACACCCTCAAAGGTATGGTGAAGGGAAATAAAACTTGACTTTTGAAAAGAAGATGTGAAGGATAAGGTAATATAAAATAAAAAGAAACATCTACTCTTACCCAGAGATCTCAATACATAAGTAAAACCAGGAGAGATTTCTGCAGGGTTGTGATAACATATAGGAGGTTCTGATCAGATTGGCATGGAGTGAAGTATCTAAGGATCACATCAGAGACTTAACACTAAATGAGAACAGGCAGGTAGCAGGTTCTTTTTTTAATAGCTGCTTGCCTCTCATTTCAAGATACCCAAATCACACGATTTGTAAATCCAGTTGTCAGGGTAAGAAAATGTTGATACTTTTGAAGCAGAAGTCACTTAGCCATCTGGCAGGCAGGAATGAATGCTGCAGAATAAAGCTTCTCCGTTTCATTTCAGTAACATGTTATATAAAACAAGTGAGCAGGGACACCTTGGCATATAAAGCAAAGAGTATAAAAAAAAAAAGTCATATAATTTAGCAAGCATATGAGGAACAGCTCACCCAATGACAGCTACAACAAAAGAATAATCCTGTAATGGCTCTTTGACAGTTTATTTTCAGTGCATATGCTTAGGCAGTACACACTGTTTATTTTCTAAGCAGCTTAGCAGATGGGAGGTAAGTAGGATGATGATTATAATTCAATATAAAATACATTTAAATAAAGTTGGGGGTCTGACTTAAGCCCTTAAAAGTCAAAATATATAAGTTAAGTCTCCAGCAACATCCTTAGCTCAGCTGCTATTCTTATTTTCTAAATGTGGAACAGTCTCTTATCACAGGCTGCCACACCACTGGACAATGTAGAATTGGTATGAGGGAAGAATTAGTTCCAGCAGCTCCTGAAGAACAAGATTGCACACCACAGGCAATTTGACACAACTTCTAACAGGCTGTTTTCCACATATTTTTTTGCAGTTGAAACAAGGGTTTATACTTTCGTTTGTTTTTCTAGTATCTATTCTTTCATACCTACCTGATCCAACTTACTAAAATGGCTCAGCAGATTGGTATTCCAGTAAAATACTATTATCTCTAATTTAGACAGGTGAGAAACAGAAGGATTAGGTAGTTTGCTCAAGTTTATCCCAAGAAGTCAGTGCTACAATACAGCATTTTACTAGACTCTCCTGATTTCCAGGTAAACTCTTCCAATCACTTTAAGCTTTTTGATGTTATCAAAAAATATTGTTTCAGGGAATAGATATAGGAACATGCCACTAGAGAATTTGAGGGAAAGGTGGAAAGAAACTTAATTTTGAAGATGAAATTGTATTCCAGTTTATTATTCCTTTTCCATTAAATTACAAGCTAACAAGGCATGAAACCACAAAGGCAAGTGCAGCATCATATCACAGTTACAGAAGCTGGAAGGTCATCCTCAGAGACTTTGATGAATTATGATACTGGATTGAGTATCTGCCCCTGCAAATATTAATTTAGGGATGAAATGTCTCAGTCAGACATTCAAGGCTTACACCTGAAGACTGCTGGTTATTACCCACTGCCACAATAGGAAAAAGGGAGGCAAACCACAATTAATGCAGCTCATGAAAATTTTTTTAATAGATTTTAACTGTTTAGTTAATTTAGGGGCCAGAATACCTCTAGGTACAGACCTCTGAGAAGTATGGGGGAAGGCTTAAAAGTGGGATACAGAATATAGGAATGGGGGAAGACTGGATTTTCTCAGGTATATGTATAGCGTGTAAAATAAACGAGTATTTCCAAGAACCTGGAGTACAAATAATAGTGCTTAAAAAAAAAAAAAAATCAATATCACATCCTCTGCCTGTCCATAGGATGAACATTCATGGAACATTCATTTAGATAAGTTAATGGGAGATTTGATAAATGCATGGAAGAATAATCCATCTTAAACACAAGAAACTATCTCAAGCTCAGGAAGCATTGGAGCTGCATGTTCTTAGTACTGAGAATGGTGCTTGTTTTGCTCTTACCCTGTGGGCTTCCTTCTGAATCTACTGCTAGGCAGGATACTGGTCTTCATATGCATTTGATTTCTAATACACTGCTTTTCACAATAACCAGAGGTATTAGAATAAACTTAGAAAAAACATGAAGAGAAATAATGAATTTACTACTGTGATCAATACTCTCATACTTCTTCCAAAGACCCCAAGTTTAAGAAGCCTATGTGGTTTGGAGGGGGTTTTGTTGTTTGTTTGTGGTTGTTTTTCTTAAGAGCACACCAATTATCCTTTTTAACAGCTTCCATTTCTGTCTCCCTGCAACTTTCTTGTGGCAATACCTTGACTTATAAAGAACTGATATGTTATAAGCTCAAGAGTCAGGTTACCATGTCACATCATCTATATGACATCAGTATATGAGACTGAGATATGAACTGTTAATAAGAGACACAAAATGCTATTCAGCATGAATAAATTCTCTATAAAGGAAGATTAGAAAATACAGTACCAGAAGTACCTCACTAGTACCTTACTGTTCTTGCAAGATCCGCTCATATCAATAGACCTGCTACAGAGTGTATTGCTCAAACAATATAATGGATAGCATCAAAATAACTTCTTAAGCCCAGTCAAGGTTCTTCCCAGTTTGAACAATACGTTTGATCTGGTAAACTTAAAGTAAAAATAAATTACATACATACAATTCTTCCCCTTTCCAATATTACATTAGAAATTTCTTTAAAGGCTTGTAAGTTCAATTCCAGCAGCTGAATTATGTTAAACCCAAATTGCTTTTCCCTGTTACAGTATTGTTGATCTAAGTGCAGACAGATTATTTATTTATTTATTTATTTATTATTTGTTTTCCCAAGTTCTAGGATTGCATGGACTTACTGTTGCAAGCGGGCATGGCAGCAATCTAACTGATGGGAGTTCTGCCCTCTCTGCTGGAGGCAATTTAATTTGCAAAATAACAAGTATTTTATTTTACATTTCATATCCCTGAACTCAAGGGATTTTCAACAGTCTGATTTCTGCAACAGATACCATGAGGAACTCTTCTGTGAAAATGTAAGAAGTTTCTGCTGAGAGACTCCCATCAGACCTCACTGCTGCATGGTTTGGAAACTTGAGATTTTTGCAGATTCTCGATATCTAGCTGAATTTCACCTTTAAAATTAATTATTACATCTCAGTATTTTTACAATTCTCTCATTCACAAGAGCATTTGCTTGTGGAATAGCAGGTCTTCCACCATACCCTCAAGATTATGATTAACTGTCCTGAGCATGGTAAAACACAAATGCTCAGGGTGGTACTTTCACTAATGAATTTCTTTTCAGAAGCATGTCTTTCCATCAGGTACATAGGTTGAGATGCACATATACTTCCTAAAGAGGGAACACTGGATGCCATAACAAAATGTCAGATAGCATAATAACCTCTTTTTTATGCCGCTATGTTGGAGGCTTTTTCTCTGTAATGTGCAATACTAACAAAAGAGTATAATCAACAGCAGTTACCAACTTCCTAACCAAGAGCAGTTACTGACTTGCACGCATGCTTTGCTATACTGAAACAGTCACTGGGAGTCATGCTGAGAAGTAAAAAGGTCAAATAAAGGGAAGGGGGCCGGGAGAGCCATAACAACATAGCTACTGATTTTGGTTTATTGATAAAAGAATCTGTTACTGAAGGAGTCCTCTCAGGTCATTAGGCAACAAGTGAGATAATTTTAACACTAATGAGACAGGAAACTTTGTTATATCTTGACTCTGAAAAGAAAAACTCCAATCCTTATTACTTAATGTTCTAACAGAAACATGTACCCAGGCTAATAAACCCTTCTACTCTGATTTTACTACTTTGGGCTCAGCATCAAAACTTTCACGTATGGCTGGATTGTATTCAGTAAGTGACTCATAATGCATAGCTAGTGGATGCACAGCTACCTGCTTCTGTCTAACACATACCCTGTTAATTGACAGGTCAATGCATTGGTTTCTCTTTGTGATAAAATTCAATTTTACAATACCTGTATCATCTTATTGTTATCCTAATAAAGGCTAGAAAGATCAAATTGAATGCAATCAATTAATGAATTGATGAAAACACAAATCAATCAACAGGACAGAGCCATAGGTTACCAATAAAAAAGAAACAATATGCCAATTCAACCTCATGCTTTGACACATTTATTTTCCACTTTTTTTTTTTTTTTCTCCAATTAAAAACCCCACCAACAGACCAATGTTATATTCCTTTCATTAATCAAAACCTTACAAAGTTTCTGCCATTTTCTTATCTCTCTTGGAACAAAACTTTCCAGAAGCTCATTAAAATCTGAAGACATCTTCAATAGCCAGACCTTGGAACAGAGCACATTTTTAGTGGGCATCAACAGGTCCTTATCTGTCTCTTCTGCACTATGACAGCAGAATAGTATAGTTTTAATGCTGCCTTTGCACAGAAAAGAATAGGAAAGAAGACCTGTGAAACATATGCTGAAATTAAAGTTCATATTAGCATATCTAACATATACTCCCTCCTAAAACATATATGAATGTTTGCTAGAACCACCAGAAGATATTCAACACTATGTGGAAAGAGATTATATAATTAATTTAACTAACTACTTCCTGATGGACTATTTGGCTTATACCTTCTGGTAGCAACCAAATTAGGTTAAGATTAATCTCCCACAGGGAGCTTGTTGACAGTAACAGCACATACAGATATGACACGGCCTCTTCAGAATGAAGTTTAATTTCTTTTGTCAGAGGGTCCAGAGAACTCATGAAATTAACTTAAAACAACAGAAAGACATCAATACACATCTACTTGGCTTCCCTGAATAGCCATTGTGTGGATTTAGGCAAAGTATTCCCTGTCAGAGTTCAATACTCTCTGACCAGGTCCTTTAAAATATTCCACATGAAGAGGGTTTAATGCTTAATACCAAATTTACTCATTTGTAGACACCTGATGTCACAAAGGATTTTGATTTAGCACAGCAATACAGCAGTGTACTGAAATTACAATACAACTACTCTTAATAGAATATAGAAATTATATATATATTCTATTCCATAAATTATATATGTAGAATGTAGAAAATACATATATATATATTTATATATATATATGTATTTGCACATCTCCTCTGTCTTGCCAAACAGCTATGTCACTTTAGCAGGCTGGGTTTCAAGGAACTCTATCTTCTTGTCTACCAATATAGTTGTTTCTTTTAAAGGTTTTCTGGGCTGTATGATCCCACCTGCTTTGGAGATAACTTTTTGCATTCAGGCAGTGTAATGCATTGAGAGTACAGCAAGGGTAGGGCTGCACTGCACAGAGAATGAGCTTGAACACTGGAAATCAAAAGGGTTTGCAGGCCAGCCACTAGAATGCCACACACTGACATAGCCAAACTCTAGCTCAATGTATCTTGTATGCTCCTGTTTGACACTGCTTATTTAAGGTACAGAAGTTTCCTAAGGATCTACAGGGCCTAATCATTAGATCATACTCATACAGCACAAATACATGTGCATATAAATTTACTGTTATCTATAGGTAGAGAAAATTCTATCCACACTACCTTTTGAAGGTGAAACAGACAGTAAATCAACATGTGCTACAATTTTGCTGAGTATTTGTTCTGAAAATATGTCCCATATGAACTTCTGACTATTCGGAGTGATAGAAATGCATGTAGACACATAGGAAATTAGATGGCTTAAAGTTCTAAGTGAAACTGAAAATAGTTATAGAACTTCACAGGTACCCAGGATTTCACATTTTAAGCTTTTCCCCCATCTTCTGATGACTTCCCTAAGGTTGAGTTCCATCTACCTCCCTCAGGTGGAAGTACTCTTGAGTCAAGATAGTATTTAAGAGGATACTTAGCTTAAGAGTTTATATAATTATTGTGATTAGGGACAGTCTTTAACACATGACCATGTGCTTTTTTGCTTTGATGTCATTAGCTGAAACTTTGGTATGGGGCAGACACCCATTCTCCTTCACAGCCTTGGCTCCAGCCTGCACCCTGTCCCTGCCCTGCCTTCACAAGAAGAGGTGGCCATGCTGCATGCCTCACTCTCGCTCATCCAGGTCTCCCCTCAGAGAAATCCTGGGTAAATTAAGGCAAAGGCCCTCTTTCATAGCCCAAAGCACAAGTATGCTAAAGACCATACCTCTCCCCACCATGTCCAGACACAGCTGGGACACTCAGCCCAGAGAAGGGATTGCAAGGAGCAGAGAGGGGTGCCCCTTACCTCAAAGGCTGAACCTGCAGCACAGAGGAGAGATACACTTTGGGCTAAGAATACATTACTTAAAAAATAAAACACAAACAAAACGACCTACAAAAGCCCATTAACATTTCAATGGCAAAATTATTACAGTGTTGGGTACCTGCTATAGAAAAACAGCTACAGAAACATATGCTACAGGGAACAGTTACAAGGAAGTCACATGAGAGGGAGAGAGTGACTTAGAGTTTCCTTTCACTCTTTCCGATTATTTAGTACCTATTACCCCAGAAACTACGCCCGAGAAGAACATGAGCTAGATCTCTCAGTTACAGAAATGTAAAGTGAAGCTATTTTGAAATGGAAGAACTAGGACAGTCATAACTTAGGTTGGCAAACACGGCTTAAAACCTTGACACCTTAAAACACTTTAAATTAAATTTGGAATAGGGCAGGTATACACTGAAGGTGAAATGATTAATCTCAGATACCTCAATGCAGAAAGGCTCGCTAACACTCAACCAGCACATATTTCTCCTACCTTTTCTGTCTCTCCTCCTTGCAGGATCATAGACATAGTCAATACAGATATACCAAAGCTGACTCCACATATATTTCCCAGAACCAGCATGTAACAGAGCACACTACAGAGTCCATCAAGCTGGCTAAACATCTGCTAACTGAGATCTTGAATGACACCTAGCCCTGTTAGCCCAGGAACACACTTGAGCGCTGAACTCTGCCTGCTCATTAAGCTAGCTGAGGTGATAAAGAGGTACACCTATGCCTTAACTAGACATCAGAATCGAAAACAAATGATGCTCTTTTCTGTTGATAAACCTAACTGGGGTTTCTTGCTCAGATGTCTCAGTAGTTGGTTTGTCTTTGAAATAAGAATCCTTTATGATGGTCTACTACAAGTCCCCTGTACAAATTTAGTTAAGGTAGAAGTGCGACAAATCTTCAAATTTGATAAATTCAGACTGAAAGATGCACTCTCTGAAGAAAACTGTCTGAACGATGCCCTAAGCCTCCATCTTGTGTTTCAGAATGGAAATGGGATAGTGACCATTCCCCTCTAGCCACCCCCGCTCCTTTCTTGTTGCACCTGATGCATTGAAAACACATCTAAACCAGCATGACAGCACTGTAATCTGTACCACACTCCTTTTGGCATATATTCCTTACTTCCATTTCACAGAAGTATATCAGTGTCATGGTTTCATTCACTAGACAGCATCTAGTCAGAGCCCTGCTCAAGCAAACCGTGGATCTAATACTGCCCAAGGAAGGAACTGGAAAGGGCTTTCCTCAAGAAGTGAAATTCTTTCACCATCCTTAAGCACAAAAGCAATATGAAATGTGTAATATGTTTGGGAAGTGTGCCAGCTATTTCTTTCAGTATGATTTTTCAACTAATTCTCTATTTTCAAATCCATGGCATTTTCTTCTTTTTCTTCCTGCAATCCTTTCACATTTTCACATCCTAAGGGTCACAAGATCAAAACAGCCTTCATGCCTTTTTTTTGTCTCTAATGGCTTGTAGTAGGTGCACAAGTGCCTAAGAAAGCAAATATTCCTTCAGGATTTGGATAAGTGATAATAAAAGATTATTAGTTAGACCAGAACACTGTGCGAAACAATAAAACTTTTATCAGTGTGTCTCCGTATGTCCTAGCCATTGTTGTCAGTTACTTTATTAATTAAAGAATATAGCTTTTTTAACAGTATCACCTTAGAAACCATGACAGGGAAGTTAGTTTTCTAAGACTGGAAGGGTTTGCTAAAAAAAAAAAATTAAATGTTTGACCACATTGTGCTTGTGAATGACTGAATTTTACCTTCATAGCACAACAAGTTTCCCTCTGTGCAAGGGGAATTTATTGAACATCACTAACTTTAGTTCAAAAGCACTGCTAACTCAAGTAAAACCTCAATGTTAAATGAAAATGTCTTACTAAAACCAAACATCAGTGCATGGTTAAATTTCACTTATCAGCAAATCCTATCACCTTACTCTATCTTTCACCTTCAGCAACTTCTGAACAATACTCCTCAAAGAATGGCAGTCTTTGTGCAGGCACCCTATACTAGAATTGAGAGCACTTTCTGTCCACAGCCAGAGGACCCATGACAATCAGGACCTGCACTAATTATGAGCCGTAGGGAATCCAACCAATGAGTTAATCTGTCCTGGTGGAAAAAAAATCATCTCTGATTCAAAAAAATCTTTGTTTATTTGAAATGAATTATTTTGTATATTGCCATTTCTGTCAATTTAGATACACAAAATTTAGGAAGATAAAACTAGGTATCTCCAAAGAAATTTTCCTTCATGGAGGATTGTGATTATTTTTTGCTTGCTCCTAATCACGATAAAAGTGGACTGCAACAGTTCAAGACTAGATGAGCTGGATCTCTTCACTTCAAGTTTCACTAAACTTTTCTCTAACTTCACCTTAGTTTGAAGACAAAACCTCTGGATATATGCTATCAAAAACATTACCATCCAGCTATTGGAAAGCTTTATAAAGCCTAGAATATAAGAGGTGGAGATACTCAGAGATTTGAAGAAATGTGGCTTGACAGAGTCAGAAGTTATCCAGGAGTAGATCCAGCACAACCAAGACAGCAGTCTAATATTCAGTGGTGAAAAAGAGTCAGGGTAGCAGGCAACATGGAAACAAAAACCAAAGCATTTCTCCCATGAAGAGTTATAGAGGTAGAGCCACAGTACCGAGAGAAAAACAGTGATTGCCAAGAAGTAAATGGGCATGTATATGCACAGTGGAAGTTAAGTGCAAAAGAGACCCATTAAGACTATTACCTTTACATTCTTGCACTAAACCACCTACAATTTCAGAAGGACTCGACCTTCTCTTTTACCTTGAAGTCCTTCACATTTTTATTTATATGAAGTTCTCAGTTGCCTGTAGTTAAACTACTCGATTAGGTACTTGGTAATGCTGAAAACACAAGCCATTATAGGAAAACAAATCCTAAGCTGGTGCTACAGCACTCATTCTTAAAGTATACACAATGTACAATACACAGAGGAAATGACTGGTGTTCTTCAGTGACACCTCATACTTGCAGCTTATCGCAGGACTCAGGATATCCTCACTAGGATTTTATCATCTCCTCAGTTATGTACAACTGTGGCCTCAATATCTTGTCATTTTTTAGTGCATTTAATTATTGGCTCCTGTTGAAGAAATTAAACAGGCAGATTTCAGAAATACTCAGAATCTAATACGTTCAAGTTATTTTCAAGGGAGTCTATCTAATTTTTTAAAAAATGTTTTATCAGTAACAGTAATTGGAAATTTCTGATATTCCCTCCATCCTCTTTTTTTCCCCATCAGAGATTGAGTTTTGTCAAAAACTCTGCTTAGGTGGTTTGGAAAGTGAAGTATCACCAAAAATGTTCAAAATTTATTTCCTTAGCAGGTGAAACAACTGCATAATATTTAAAGTAACAGTACCTAGTGTCATTCACTGTCCCATGCCTCAGTGGTTAAAAATATAAAATTTACATGAGCCACTGTCCTGGGTTCAGCTGGGATAGAGTTAATTTTCACAAGAAGCTGGGAGGGGGCACGGCCTGGACAGCTGACCCAAACTAGCCAAGGGGATATTTGATACCATATGACATCATGGTCCGTACATAACTGGGGGAGCTGGCTGGGGGGGAGGAGGGATCATGGCTCAGGAACGGGCTGAGCATTGTGTTCTGGGTGGTGAGCAACTGCACTGTGCATCACTTGCTTTATACATTCTTTTATTAGTATTATCATTATTATTACTTTTCTCCTTGTGTTGTCCTATTAAACTGTCCTTATCTCAACCCACGAGGTTTTACCTTTTCCTTCCAATTCTCCTCCCTATCCCACCAGTGGGGAGAGGAGTGAGTGAGCAGCCATGTGGTGCTTAGTTGCCGGCCGGGCCTAAACCACGACAGTCCTTTTTGGCGCTCAATGTGGGGCACAAAGGGTTGAGATAACGACAGATCTGACCAGAGCGTCTTAGAACAAATTTGTTATATTAGTTATACATTAGTTAAATTGTCACTGGTCACAGTGTTGGTTTATTTGTTCACATGGTGGTGCTATGTAAATTCTTATATGCACTATGTATTCCCTGCGGTGCTGTTTATCACCTCTGGGATCAGGACTATCATTTTGCTGTACTGGGTAGTGTCAACTTATGATATGATTACATCACTGGTCATGAGGTTAAGCTGGTATTTGTATGCAGCATTGTTATCATGCCCGTACCTTGGGCATCTTCCTCAGAATTTATTAGTAAACACACCCAATCTATGGGGAAGATGGGAGGGAATACTTTCTCCTGCTCTTTCACCTCCCCTTTCTCCTTCAGGCTAATTACAACAGCTTTTGAGAATTTTTAATATACTCGGGATGTTCAAGCCAGCATGCTTTTATTGCTATGTCTTCGAAATATGTTCCAGGTCTTGTTTAAGGTTACACAAAAATTATTTAAGAATACCACCCAGAGATCTGCCCTGAGGCTGGATAATCATGAATGGCATGGCATGTGGGAGAATATGGGCAGGTATTCAGAGAACTTCTCACTTCCAATGGTTTGGAACTTCACTCCCAAACAACTACAGGACCCTGATGAAGTGACAGAATATTTGAAAGGAAAATGCTGTGGCTATTCCAAAAAGGCACAACTTACCACACTGTGCTGGGCCCTGGCCAGTATCTACCAAACACTGCTCGATATTATGCAGCACCCTCAGGGAGAAGGAAAGGAAAACAGACCGACAGGCACTGCAGCTACTCCAACCCTCGTGACAAGCACTGCGGTTACTCCAACCCCGCGACACGCACTGCAGCCACTCCAGCCCCCATGACAGGCACTACAGCTGAACCAGAGAACCAACCTGTGCCAGTATCAGCTGCCCCTATACAGAAGAAGAAATACACAAATAAATCAGTTTGCTTAGTAAGGGATGAAGATGAACCAGGGTCACCACAAGAACAGGAGGAAGAGGCAGAACCAGAGGTAATCACCCGATCCCTATCCCTGAGTGAGCTGCAGGATATGCGAAAGGATTTCAGCCATCGTCCAGGTGAGCACATTGTTACCTGGCTACTCCAATGCTGTGACAATAGGGCTAAAGGGTAGGGAAGCCAAGCAGCTGGGATCAGCAAGCCAAGCAGCTGGGATCCCTTTTTAGGGAAGTGGGCATTGACAAGGCGATTGGAAAAAAGACACAAGCCCTCAGCCTCTGGAGGTGACTCCTGTCAGGCGTGAAGGAAAGGTACCCCTTCAAGGAAGATGTATGTCAACCAGGCAAGTGGACCATTATGGAGAGAAGTATCCAGTACCCAAGGGAATTAGCCGTGCTGGAGATGATTTATAATGATCCGGATAATGAGCAGTTACCTACAGATCCAGATGACGTCCAATGCACACAACCCACATGGCAGAAGTTTCTATGAAGTGCACCACTGTCGTATGCCAACCTGCTGGCAGTAATGTCCTGGAAAGAAGGCGAGGGACAAACAGTGGATGAAGTGGCTGGCCAACTCCAGCAATACGAAGGAAGTCTCTTCCTCCCTACAGGCCTGCATCTCAGCTATGGAGAAACTGTCCTGGGAGTTCCAGCAATTCAGAGGATATGTCCGACACTCCACCTGTACAGGCCTGTATCTCTGCTATAAGGAGTATCAGAAGTAAGCATTCCTCTGCTCAAGAGAGAGGATATAGAAAGTACACACCATGGTGTACCCTGTGGTTTTATCTGCATGACCACAGAGAGGACATAAGGAAGCGGGATGAAAAACCTACCTCGATCCTAGAGGCAGGGGTATGTGAGTTGCAAGGAAAAACAACCATAAAAGGGGATTCTTCCTGGAAAAATGCCGCTCCAGTTTCCAGCGGGCAGTTCCCCAGGCAGAGTAGAAGGGCTGATCTCACTTCTGATGCTCTTGAAGGGACTTCTGATTCATGTTTACAAGAAGCGAGTAACGAATACTATGACCAGGATTAGAGGGGCTGGCTAGACCAGCTGTGAGCTCTGGATGCAGCATGCAACATCTAACACCACACACCATCTCTCCTGCCCTGCAAGACTTTTACGACAGATGGAGCCTCAAAGTCATGGATTAAATGAACTCAAGGGACATGTTAGAGGGATGGCCCATAGACTAAAGGAATGATATCTGTGTGTGTGTATATCTGTATCTATCTATCCATATATCTCAAAGACAGGGAAAGTGGTGGCGATTAATCAGAAAGTGTAGGATCTGGGCATGACATAGATGGTATAGAATAAGGGGTAGATAATGTCCTGGGTTTGGCTGGGATAGAGTTAATTTTCACAAGAAGCTGGGAGGGGCACGGCCAGGACAGCTGACCCAAACTAGCCAAGGGGATATTTGATACCATATGACATCATGGTCCGTACATAACTGGGGGAGCTGGCTGGGGGGGAGGAGGGATCATGGCTCAGGAACGGGCTGAGCATTGTGTTCTGGGTGGTGAGCAATTGCATTGTTCATCACTTGCTTTATACATGCTTTTATTAGTATTATTGTTATTATTATATAGTTATTAATATTGTTATTAGTATTATCATTATTATTAATTCTTCTCTCCTTGTGTTGTCCTGTTAAACTGTCCTTATCTCAGCCCACGAGGTTTTACCTTTTTCTTCCAATTCTCCTCCCTATCCCACCAGTGGGGAGAGGAGTGAGCAGTGGACGTGTGGTGCTTAGTTGCCGGCTGGGCTTAAACCACAACAGCCACTTTTGACAAAGAATACAAACTAACTAAGAAATAAATTAAATAAATTACATGTGAACACAGAAGTAAGGTTACAATTTCATTGCACAATTTTCTCACTGCTCAGTGCATTTGTCTGGTCTTATTTTATTTCCAAATAATGACCAGATATATTTCTGCATTGCCTTTTTTTTTTTTTAAGGACAATAACAATAAGAAAGTAAAAATATATATTATATTCTTCCATCAAGACATGAAAACAATTATTTAACAGGGGAGTAAGGGGGAAAGTATCCTTAAATAAAGAAGGAGTCTGAGAAGGAGAAGAAATTTTCAAATTTCTGTTCAGACGATGTTCTGTGATATGTGTTACAGTGTAAGAGCTACTTCTAATTGAGAGAAAGGATTTATTCAGATAGAATAAAAAATACCTTCAAGTCTTGCTAGATCATGGAACAACATAGCAAAGATACTGTGATACTGTTATCACTGTTATCACTAACAACGTTGTTTAACAAGCTCCTTGGGCAAGAATGAGCCAGGATTTGTAACACCAGGAGAGGTCTTAGCCTTTACTGCCCCTGCTCCGAGATGCTTTGTCTTACCACTGTGAGGCTCTTCCTCTGAGTGCCACTGCCTGGTGTTTGTGAAGCTGCACCATGAACTGGAATAGCAAAATAATACACATTGAGAAATAACCTCTTCAAAACAGTTTTAACACAAATCTATTCCCAGGGTAGTGCATGGCTGAATGAATGCCTGTGTCAGCACAAAAGGGATGTTATCAGTGAGATGCATGGAGGGAACACCAAGACCCGCAGTAGGACCAATTTATGCCAATTATTTAGTCTACAGAACTATGATGTCATCATTCACCAGCCCACTTGACAGAGACAGTAAAAGCCTCATGCGACTGTCACTGAAGTTTACGAGACCTTCTACTTATCTGACCCTGAGTAACCTATTTATCTAATACTATATATTCTATAAATCTGATAAAGAATTAAGATTTTATCTAAGGATATGCCTATGACAAGGCTATAAAAATACCCAGTTTATTAAGTGTGGGTCACTAAAATCCCCATCACACTTTTGAAAGACTGCCCTTAATTATCTGCAGAACTTTATAGACCGGGCAGGTTGTGGTTTCAATGCAATTTCCTTAGATTAAACTGTTACTCTCTGTTCTGTTCCTCAGCTTTACTGTCTTTCAGGAATTATGCCAAGTTCAGCTGAGTATAAGTGAATACAGCTCCATTAACTCACAGATTTCACCACAGATGATCATGACCCTTGGTATTTCACTAAACTGACTGCTTTAGCTTTTTTTTTTTAAATAAATAACATGATACAGCTTCTTTCAACATATAAAGAACAGTTATGAGGTAGGTAGAGAAATACTTAAATGTCTTCACAGATGAAATAGCAGGAAGCATTCTCTAGGGAAAGAGATTCCATTTCAACTACTTGTAATCCATTCAAAACAGCTGTCCAGATGAAAGGATTGTACAATAAAGCTACTGACAATGGAGCACAACTTACGTGCTCTCAGTAGTGCCACAATAAACTGCAGGTGTCTGGAAAAATTAAAACTATGTAACTGAAAGCATCACTACTGGTTTTCTGCTGTACAAAACCTACTTTTCATACTGTTCTTGATTACTTCTGTTGGACTACGTACACTTAACATATGGTCATTTTAAATGCAAATATTAAGGATACGAAAAGGCACAGTCACATGCTGAATTTTGGATGCCTCCCAGGAACTAAAGTGGCTTGATAAGACAAAAATCACATTAGTTGCCCAAGCATAAATTTGTCTTGGCCATCCAAATATCAACATGCATTTGGCAAAATAATGTGTAACATGAAGGGAGACTTATGAGTGGAATTGTTGCCTAGAGGAGGAAAGAGAATGAAGTATAATGGACAAGTTATAAATGATGAATGGATTGATACAAGAAAACTACTAATGGTGTGTGCCACTGATTACTTTTGAAAGCAAGAGGTAATAGAAATTATCCAGAAAGTTTCTCTGGTCATGAATACTGCAAACTCACTTGGCTCAATAGACCGTATTACATTTCAACAGATCTGAAGGAAATGGAAAAAGAAAGAATAAATGGCAAAGCTTTTCTGTGGGATTTGATGAATCAGAAAAAACAGTCTAACTGAATAATGGAAAGGTAGGTGACAATAAAAAGGACTGAAAACAGTAACTGAAAACAATTGTTGTCACTGAAATATAACTTAAAAAAAGATAAAGACTAAAAATGCTAAGACTTAAGGAAAAACAAATGTGTGTGTGTGGTTTTGGTTTTTGAGTTTTTTATGGAACCAAAAGGGACTATGAAATGTATGCACTTAGGACAAAATTGTTACAGGGGACGGTGTCAGACCTGAAAGCAAAGACTTCAAATCATGAATCTGTAAAATAGCCAAACTCCTTGTTCACCTCAGGTCACCCTCAGGCTGGGAGAGAACTACCTAGCTATCTCTCCTACCTATAATTGCTTCCAGGCTCCTGCATCGGTGAGCATTCCCTGCCTGCACCCAGAGTTCATGCTGAAGTCCTTGGGGATGCACGAAGCCTCTCTCATCTCAAGTCCCTTTTTGTTTCGTAGTTGCCATGAGAAAAGGAACAGTCCTTTCACCCTGACAGCTGGATGACGGGTGCAACAAGACACCCGGGGCATACACATGACAAGTGGCCCAGGCACAGCTGTACAATATATCACCTTTCTCACGTCTTTTTTTTTTTTTCAGGTAGGAAGTTGATGATTTTTTTCTCAGATATACAGCTCTGTTTGAAATAGCCTTTCTGTCTGTAACATTATAAGCATGTGTCAGGGTCACATGTATCCCACAATACTAATAATTCATTTATTTAGTATACAGATAAGTATTTTCTTCCATTTTTTCCCTCTCCAGAAAATTATTCTATCTTCCTGTTAAATTTTAACAATTTTGCACTGCTAGAATTATAGACAGATGCAGAAGAATGTTAATTGATATCTTTCTTTCTGCATTTTGTTCTTTTTTTCTCTACATCTTTATATTTGTCTTTAAAAATATATCTTTTTCTCACTGAGAACTGTAATTATTTTAATATACCTTTAAATAGTATTTCTGTAACTATAAAGTGACCATCAACTGTAAACAATTGAAAGGTTAATCCAAGTTTTAAAAAGCTTATGAGGTTTCCTAAGTTCTGACTTTCTTTAGGCCTTGCTGAAAAAATAATGTTATACAATGGAGCACTAGGACATAATTACATTTTCTGCTCTGCTTTCCACAAGACTTAGCTCGACACCCATAGTCACACACATGCTACAAATCAAAATAAGATTTTTATTTATTACATTTCTGTTGAGTCTTTCACCAAAATTGTTTAAAATTAATTTATAAACACAAATTTATTGCCCACAGAAAAGCATTCCTTGAAAGTAGAAGGCTGTTGCAACTCAAAATATTCTAAAACCAAACACGTATTTTTAAAAGACACATATTTGCATGTACATGTGTGTACAGGCATACACGACCAACATATGTATAAATAAATGAGGAAATTTAATTTGGACTTATGAGGCATTCACGCTTACAACAACATGACTTCTGTGTGCTTTCTGTGTCTTAAGCTTTTAAGATATATTCAAGTCATATTTTCATGGCTTTCTACATACATAAACAGCAACTTTCTATCCTTTATCAATCACAGAGTTTTCAGTTTCAGGACTCCGAGACTTGCAAAAAACTTCAACACTGACAAAATTGCTCTAGGATCTCAAGAATTAGCATATTTTCAGAGAGAAATAGAAATAGATGAGACCAAATCTGTACCTGGGAAGAAGATACATCTCATTATATAACCTTCACAAGCTTTGACCTACACTGTGATAAGGAACTTGAGGACTGGGCATAGGTGGTGACTGAGTTATGCTCTAGCATCTACTATTTTTCTGCGAGACTATACTTTTCTGACGTTCTCCTTCTTCTGACCCCCTACCAATGCCTGTCAGGCTGGCTTCACTTTCTCACTCTTTGGTTGTCTTTGATGTAACAGCATGGTATGATGTAGACTAATTCTACATATTTTCTGTGAACTGAAATAGTCTGGCACTCAGCTGTCCTGAATGATTTTCAGCCTTTTGCTATGCATGTCAATATTATGAAGTTTAGCATGACCAGCATGCATGCATGGTTCTACCTATTTTGATAGTTCTGAATTTATGCTTTGATTAGTACATACCTTTTATTACTATATAATAAACAGTATATGCTGTTCACTTGGATATCCTTATTTGCTAACAGAAGTAGAACTTAAAGTCATTGAAGGGCTTCTCTTACCAGCCCATCATTAAAACTATGTTTTTTCAGAAAGAACAATTTGGAAGGGACAAAGGAATGCACAGTGAATTTTAGGAGTTGCTCAGGAGAGCAGCGGTAAAAGGCCACACAGAACAGAGAAGAACAGGTGAAAGCTAAGGATTCAGGTTAAATAATACTGTTGCAGGCAAGAGTGATCAAGTGCCTAACCAAGCTTAGCAGTCTCCCAGACATCTGTGGTGAAGACATTGGCTGTTACTGGAGGTAGCGGTACACAAGGAGTGAGATGAGCTCTAATCTCCTTCAGTCACCTGTTATTCTCCTGCTGCAATGACTACTTAAGCAAGGTTGTCTGAATGAAAGTGCAAAAGCAAGCCAAAGGAATTCACCCTTCTGCATCCACTAGAAATGTTTCATCCTCTCTCCCATTACTCCTCTTGCTTTCCCAGTTTTTGAAGGTAGAGGTATGTGAAGTATTAATCACTTTACATAGAAACTGAATTAACTTACATATTTGTGTATTTCAGATAAGAATCAAGTCCAAAATATTCAATGTTGGGAGCCAATTAAGGCTTTAATTAGGAATATAACAGGAAAGGAATAAGGGATTCACACATTATTGGTATTTTCAAAGCTCGAAGTTACATTTGCAGGGAGGTCTTTGTTCTACATTAGAGAAAAAGAACTATGCTGAAACATTTCTCTCACAGTAGGAGCCTTTTGTCAATTTGCTGAAGAAATTATGCTAAAAACTACACAAAGGCAAGTTTTTTCTTACTCTTCCACTTGTCTGAAAAACAGAACTAGACAGAATTAGATAAAATGAAAGGAAACTTTCACCTGAGAAAATCACTGCCTTCCATTAAGGACTTCGTCAATGCACATTTTAGCAGATTAAAAAAAAATTCTGTTAGCCAGGGGGACAAAGAGACTACATACTAATTATTCCTTTTGATCTTCACTTGCAGGAAGACATCTGACAACTGTCAGAGATAAAGCTTACAATTAGGCAGCTTTTTTAAATAATTAAGTACAGGAACTGAAGCTTTCCCTAGACTTGCCTTTTTTTTTTTCTACCTCCGGCTGTATTATTGCCAAGCCAGCTGAGAAGTCATATCCAGTCATCTTCTCCCATTGCCTACACACAATCAAATTGAAAGTCTATGAATGAAACTGCAGTTGACCTCAGTCACTAAGGTGACATGTTAGGTAGTCATTTGGTAGAAATTAATAATCAGTGACCCTTCTAATGACTCACTAAAGGAAAGTCACTACTTCGCTTTTACTTCTGAAAACTACATAATCTATTTAACCATTAAAATCTCTCCTGATGATTCTTACAACTTAAAAAAAAAACCAAAAACATCAACAGCAAAAGCTTAAAGGAAAAAAACAAAGGACAAAGATGACCTTGAGAAGGCTTTTTATTGCTCAGTTAATCCCAGCACACAAAAGCACAGTTCTACCTGCATTCAATCTGTTTCGCATACAGGCGGCATCTAATAAAACATTTAGCTTTTATCTCAATAATACAAACAAGCTAACAAGCACTAGAAGTTAAGTAATGCCTGTTTCAAGAGCTGTCTTAATGATATAAAGAGGACTTATGGAGGAAAGTTTAGAGAATGCTATCACAGTGATTTGTTACGCTGAAGAGCACTTCCAACACTGACCTTTGCTAGTGTTCCCCAAACCTACTGATGTCAACAGAAATCAGGAATGATTGGACATCATCAAACCTAATTCTCTTCCAAAATTTTTGACTATCTGGAATAGCACTCTTGTTTTAAAGATGTAGATTTAAAATAAAAATATTATTTCTAGAAATAGATATAATAGTATACATGCCTTAAAAATATATTATTTTTTAATATTCACGATGTGCTCTTCTTATACAGAAGTCTAGTTAAATGAAATATTCAGGTACCTCCAGATGCTTATGTCAATCATAAGAAGAAAAAAGAAAAACAAACTGTGAATCTCTTGGAAGTTGCCTATTGTGTAATCTTGAAAGCAAAAATAGGGTATATTTAACAAGAATTTACTTTGTGAATTATTGAAATAGATGGTCAGTAATGGGAATGTCAAGAATCATCAACAGTATGCAGTTATTTGAACTAACTTGCTGTAAAGGGTTATCACTTTTTTCTTCTTCCTTTCCTTAAACAGTTTTATGCAGCTCAACTTTGCAAACCCATGATTCTAATCAACCCTAGTACTTCCACAGAAGCCTTATGAAAAAATGGGCTCAATCCAAAACTAACTGAAATAATTGAACATTTTGGCCTATTTCAAAAGTTTTGGACCAGGTCCCATAAATATTATCTTAGTTTGATAATTTTGTAATATAGCAAGAAATAATTTAAAAGGCTTTAAGATTGAGTGTTATGCTTACAGAGGAACCAACATGTATGAAACAATTTTTTCCAGATGAATATCCCGGAAAGCATGATAGTAAACTGGTAATCAGGAATATTAATAAATCTCATTATAATTGTGTGCACTATTTATTCCTGTGTTGGTTTTATGGTGGATTTGGTTTTTTTTCTTTGGGTGAAGGGTTTGATTGGTTGTTTGCCTACTGTTTTGAGAAGGATCGCAAAATCTTGACTTTTGTTGAAGTTACTTTAGCTCAAGTGATTTATAAACCATGCTGTTTAGCTGTACTTCCTCCCTGAGTTTGATTGTTACAACAACAAGAAGTTGTTTCCAAGTAACAAAATTACTTTTCTTGCTGATATAATGAATTCTGAATATGGTACAAGTCCTCTACTTCTGTACTGAGGAAAGATACTTGTATACATTTGAGAAAAAAGATTAAAAATGTCTAGTTAATTCCATGGTAGCAGACCCAACTGTCTACTTCAAAGGGAACCCTACTTTTCACTTGCAAGGATCACTGCTATTTGGATACCTAGTCCTTACTGTAACAAAATGATAATAATTGTTTTATGAGAAGGACACATATCTGATTTCTTTCTTGAAGCTCAATTTCTCACAAAACACCCCAAAATAGTGCTAATGTTCTGCATCTCCAAAAATAAAATGTTTTATGACACTTTTTCTGTGCACAGGCACAAATGATACTGATCCCCTCATACTTCGGCTTTCTTCTTCCCAAAATAGGGTGGCCTTATCTATACCAATAATTAGGAATAATCCCTTCCTCAAGATGATACATCACCTGAGAAAACACTGTCACTGGCTGAAACCTTGCTAGAAAGCAGGTCAACAGTCACACATCACTTTTCAAGCCTGTGCCACAGTATGTAGTAAGTTCATTAGTACAGACATGAGCAAATGGATGGTCACACTCAAAAGAGTTGTGGTCAACAGCTCGATGTTTGAGAGACCAGTGATGAGCAGCGTTCCTCAGGGGTCGGTATTGGGACTGTTTAACATCTTTCTTGGCAACATGGAGAGCAGGATTGAGTGCACCTTCAGCAAGTTTACCAACAACACCAAGCTGTGTGGCGTGGTTGACACGCTGGAGGGAAGAGATGCCATCCAGAAGGACCCTGACAGGCTTGAGAGGTGGGCCTGTGCGAACCTCATGAAGTTCAACAAGGCCAAGTGCAACGTCCTGCACTTGTGTTGGGGCAATCTCAAGCACAAATACAGCCTGGGTGGAGAATGGATTGAGAGCAACCCTGTGGAGAAGGACTTGGGGGTATTAGTGGATGAAAAACTGAGTATGAGCCAGCAATGTGCGATCATAGTCCAGAACCAATCGCATCCTTGGCTGCATCAAAAGAAGTGTGGCCAGCGGGTCGAGGGAGGTGATTCTCCCCCTCTACTCTGCTCTCGTGAGACCCCACCTGGAGTACTGCATCCAGCTCTGGGGCCCCTAACATAAGAAAGACATGGACCTGCTCAAGTGGGTCCAGAGGAGGGCCACGAAGATGACCTGAGGGCTGGAGCACCTCCCCTATAAGGGCAGGCTGAGAGAGTTGGGTTTGTTCAGCCTGGAGAAGAGAAGGCTCCAGGGAGACCTTATAGAGGCCTTCCAGTACCTGAAGGTAGCCTACAAGAAAGCTGAAGAGGGACTTTTTACAAGGGCATGTAGTGATAGGACAAGGGGTAATGGCTTTGAACTCAAAGAGGGTAGATTTAGATTAGATGTAAGGAAGAAGTTCTTCACTGTGAGGGAGGTGAAGCACTGGAACAGGTTGCCCAGAGAAGCTGTAGATGCCCCATCCCTGGAAGTGTTCAAGGCCAGGTTGGATGGGGCTTTGCGCAACCTAATCTACTGGAAGGTGTCCCTGCTCATGGCAGGGGGGTTGGAACTAGATGATCTTTAAGGTCCCTTCCAACCTAAATCATTCTAGGATTCTATGATTCTATGAAATCAGCCATGTTTCAATAACTGAATTTTATCAATGAATTACATGAATTATACACAATGATACATTACCCAACTGAATGCTCCAGCCCTCTGATTCTTTCTTTTTTTGCTTGTCCTAGTGATTCAGAATATTCAGGGATCTCAAAAAATCCCAGAGATCTTTTGAAAAGTTATTTTCTCCCTAGAAAACCCCCTGAGGGAAAGGAATCATGTGAACTGTGGCGCCTTCCCCACTGTGCCCTGTGCACTCTTCCTTGAAGATTATATTTCAAAGTCAAAAATTTTTCAGCACTCCTGTGGTACATATTGTTCCTTGATTTATGCAAAAAAATACCAAGTATATTATCACCACTGCTATTCTCCTTCATGTTCTTGGGAGGCGGGAAGGAAAGAAAAGAAGTCAATCAGAGGCTTCTGTTCTTAAGCAGCTCACAGGCTTTAGTTCAATAACTTGAATCACTTCATACTTTTGAAGAGGTTTCCAATTTTTTTCTCATGGACTTTGAAGAGAAGACATGTAGTCTCCTTGCAACTGGAACAAAAAATAAAGTTTTCTTTTACAAGCTTAGCTTCATCAGTTTAACCATCCTTTGAAACAGCCAGATTCTGTGCCCCAGAAAAAAAAATTAAATTCCACAGTAGAGGTAAAAACTATTGGATATTGTGTAGCTTGCAGTGATTTTTCTACCAAGCACGTCTTTAATTGCTTAAGAAGCATTATTAATTGCTATTACAAACTGTTCAGCAATCCTAACAGCTTATTGATGAAATGTTATCTTCTTGAGGCTCTAGACCTTCTTTTCATTTACCGTGTTATCTCTATGGTTCATTCATTATAATATTATATCAATATTATGCCAACCTAATCAAATAATTTTTGCCTTTTCCAAATTACTCTCTTCCCCTATACAAACAAAACATGGATCAGCCATCACCTTATGTTTTTCAGAATACTGCAACACAGGTTTGTGCATTTGTTCCTATCCCAAACTTAAAATTCATTAATATGCCACAGTGCTTCTTTCAAGCTTTATTTATTTTGCTTTGTACCTTGTGTTAGGGAATGTTCAGCTTGTGCAACCCCTTCTCAAGGCTGTCCACCTGCCTGCGTACCTTAACAACTTCATACAGTTCCATATGTGAGTACTGGCTGTGTTCGGATATCCTTTTTCATGGTTGATGGCACTACAAAGTACTACTGGTAGCAAAACTAGAATGGGTCCCAACAAGATGCTGTTCGATTGAACTGAAGGTAAACCTGTGTCTGTAATTCCTAAGCACAGCCACAGTACAAAAAGACCATGCTAAACTCCTTTGTACTTCTGGTTTTGTTCTTTTCCTCACTCTTCAGTGAACCTTTTTTTCATACATTTTACCTGCACATTGATTAAAGCTTTGATTCAGTAAAACACACCTACTGTAGCAAAGTATCTACATCTGATAGACTTCATCCAAAAATCTATATGGTAGCTAGAAATACTTCCACTACCTTTACTGCTCAGTCTTTAGAATATTTTACTTGCAGCTAGGGTGTATGAAGTTTAGCTTGAATTATGCAAAATACCATAAAAGAACATGACAAAAAAAGCACAGAAAGTAATCAAAACCAAAATGTTTTAAGCAAAGCAAAGATTTGTCATTAACCAGCAGAAAGCCAGGTTGAGCAGATACGTACTGTGTGAAAAGCAAATTTGTGACTGATTAGCATATTCACATCACAATGAAAAAGTATGAGATGTTTGTAATTTATATAACACACATTTTAATAGTAAAAAGATGAAGAAATAGCTTCACAGTTAATGGAAAAAGTAAAAATCCTTTAGATTTAAGACAAGAATTGAAGTTTGGAGACAGAAAGTTTATTCTGATTGTTTAAATTGCATACATTAGCAACACTATTGGTCTTGTTCAACTCTGAGATAAGCTCCCTGGAGCAGTGTGATCTAGCAAGTAGGGGGGAAAAAGGACTGATACCAACAAACAAAAGTACTGATCTGTTAAAAGAATGGCACGAAAATTGTCATGCAAACTATTGTTTTTTCAAATTAAATCTGAATCTTTAAAAGTTGAGACTAGGGACAAAAAAGTAGGATTTAAGCCATAATGATGACTTCTGAATATCTGACACCTTGCAGTGGCACCTTTGAACCTCCAAAATTGCTAAAAAATATAATTCATAAGCCTAAAGTAATGGGACAAACTTATCTCCATGACAAATTATACACTGTTACCAGTTCTTTACTCATCACCTGTCCAGTTCTTTTACGGATGAGTTAAAAAAAAAAAAGAAAAGAAAAATGCTCAACGTACCTTTGAAGCTATTAAAAATAAATAACCACCTTTTGGTATTGGCATGTTCAGCTAGCAAAGAATGTTCTTGGCCAAAAAGATCCAAGCCAAAATAAAAACTTGAACAATAAAGGAAGTAAATATGCTATGCTATAATGTAACAGCCAAGTTGTGGGGCCTTTTACCCTATCCATCCTTCCATCTTCACCTCTTTCACTGTTTATCCAATAAACAACAACAAAAAAAATACAATGAAGGATCTGTGTTTTATGTTGAAAGTTGCCAAACTTCATGGAAATTCAGAAGAAACAACACATGTCTAGGAAGGATATCTACTTTTTTTTCTAAAATGAATGTTTTTGCATTTGAGAGGTATTCATCCCTCATGTATTAAAAAGATAAGCATTTATTATCTGGTTAATAAAAAACAAATCCAACAACATCAGCGGCGTTCAAAATAATTGTACGTGAATTTGATCGGCAGAATGTTATTAACACTGCAAGATGAAAAACAAACAGAATGGAAACTTGCAGAGTTTGGAGACACCATTATATTCCATTTTTGAAGAACAGAAGCAAACAAATATTTGTTTAAGATTCTGGTCATGCTCAGCTCACCAGTATTATGTTAGAAAATTTTTAATTCTCTGCAAATACACAGGATAATGGATGTCTCCTAGAGGAATATGAGGTTATAGAGCTCACTACACTTGAATCATCCATTTCATTTGGTTTTGATAGAATTTCATATATGGGATTCTCACCTAACACGGGGAGCTTTGCTAATTGTCTGAGACTATAGGCAAAAGATTTGATACTTTTGCATATGTATGTTTCAGTTCTGTTTCCTCCTCTCACAAAACACCTACAGGAAAATTATGACTCCTTCAGGCAGTCATTATTTGAAACCAGTCAAAGATTTCTCTGGTCTGAAAGCTTATGCTGAACATTTACAGTTGCTAGGTGATATCCAAGTGGTGGTCAGTAATTGTGATTGAAGATGTATGGCTTTCACGGCAATCTACCATTTCCTGATTGGTGATCAAGAAAAATGAAAGGCAGATTTTGGTATAAGCAATTCAAGATTTAGTCACCATCAATATACGACAAAGATATAGTGAAAGTTCATGTTGTTATAATGCAGTTTCGATCAGGAAAAGCAAACATAAAAAAGGAGTACTGCTGAAATAGATGAGTGAGTGGAATATTGCATTTCAATAAATATTTGCCAATAATTCTCTTGCTATATTTCCCAGTTTTATGCATTAATAATGTTCTGATCTGTACGACTTCATTGTTATAAGGATAATAATGTTCTAAAGCTAGTCTACGCTCCATAAATTTTGCACACTTGTAAAGACCAATGTATTCTTTCACTCCTCTTTAAGCTGTGTACTTCCTCATTCATGCTTGCAATTAGGCTACATAGTTGTAGACTGAGACTCCTATCAAAGGTAAAAGAAAGGCTAAATGAAAATATGCTTTTGTTGAAATTTCCTGAAACTGATTTTTTTGTGTGCATGTAACAGAGACTGAAATACGCTTGATTTCCTTCAAACTCCCCCTCTTTCACAAACCATCACCCTTTTCAAGGTTTCTCTTAGGCATGCTGTGTCCATGTCTAAAGCTGTAAGACTGACCTGGAGTTAGGCTCCCATCTATTTCTGAAACCTTTTGTAATTCTGCAGCAAACTGCATTACAGAGTAATACACCATCTGGGTTTTGAGACAATGAGACATGCAAACAATTTGAAATCTTCAGTCCAGATTCTTCAACTGATTTGGGAAAGCTTCTTTCTGTATCCAATGATCGATCAGTAAATGGGCATTATACAATGATCAACTGAAAGAAACCATTTCAGGAATGACACACAATTACACACAGTGTTTGAAATAGAAAGAAAAAGAAGTATAGGCTTTCAGTGTTTTGCTGGTCAACTTTAAAACAAAGAATAATAGACTGTGGTCTATAATAGTAGGGGATAAGGGATAATAAGAAAAGGGGGAAGCCACAAATGAGAAGATAGAGGCACAAACCTGACTGACAAATGATAAGCAGGGCAGTAAGGAGAACCAAACCTGGTCAGTCACACTAATTGATGAAGGTACAGAGAATGCGGGAATACTTATTTCTGTATTACCTGATCTAGGACATTGCCAAACAGGATACTAAGGAGAAGGGAGAAGCCATAAACAAAATATATAGTGACAAACCTGTCAGACAAACATAAAGGAGACAATGACCAGAAACAAACCTGGTCAGTCACATTAACTGATCAGCTATCAAGAAACTGCAGGCAAACCAAGAGCTTGCAGCTGATAAGGATGCAAACCTGAGGATCCAAGGTGTTGCCAGAGATCTTGGAGCTATGGAAACTGATGGGGAATGTGCAGGGGAGTGGGATCACAGAGGAACAAAGTGGGAATAGACAGACAGGGGTATGAAAGGGGTTGGTCACTTGGTAAAATGGAGCTGGTCAGTACACTTGTCTGACTGAGGCCTGCTCCTGATCACCACAGTCCATCATGTCTTCATGTTAAATCCCTTCTTGATTACCTCTGTGTAATCCCACTCTCTGTCCTGGGGGAAGAGGGGCACAAGCAGCTGGAGTCAGGCTGGAGGTGTAGGCTGGGAACTGGCCAGGGGAGTTGGATGGACAGAGGGATCAGGCTGGTACTCAAGGGATCCACTAAAGTTCATGTGCGTGTGTGAATTGAGTGTTGACTGTGTGCTGTCAGTAGTGAGCTTCAGTCTCTACCGGCCAAAGAGGAGGAGTGGACTTGGCTGTCTGTGCTTATGTTTTATGTCAGTCCTGCATGTAGGTGATGTTGGAGGCAGCACCTTGTCAGAGGCACAGCTGGCTGTGTCACAGTCCTGTGCGTGTGTCTGTGTGTGTCTGTGTGTGTCCTTTTTAGTATCAAGCTCAGAACAGGCTTCTTGTTATTCTCCCTGTTCATTGATTTCTTCTTATGACTTATTTATCATTAAGTTATCTGACAGCTCACACAGATTTGAAACAGTAAAGACAACTTATTAATAAATTTCTTAAATTATGAGAGTTCTCTCAGTCACCCCATTGGAATAGGCTATCTCTGCTTGCATAATTGCTAACTTGAAGCAGAGAGAGAACTGACAAAATCATCAAATACTTCCACCCACATTGGATACCCAACTTGATTTCCCCAGGCTTAAAAAGTCAGAAATTTAGAGCAAACTGATTAATCAGGAGACGCTAAGATTTTCCTCACCATGGCCAGGAAGGTTAGCAATTATTCAATTCGCAACTTATCAATAGCTTATTTTTCTTCTCATTACCATTCTCTGCTTCCTATTTGGATGTCACATGTGCTTTCATTTTTATTATCAAAGAACAGCATTATATTGAAATGGAAGCACCAGCACAGCCTGTTAGAAGTTAGGTACTGTCTACTTGCAGTTTTACAAAATATGACTGAAATTTCCCCACCATACTATCTTATTAGGAATCCAGGAGATCCTGTTAGGGCTGTAAGTGTTGTGTCACTGGTATTCTTCAGAACAAGACATAGCTCAGCTACCTTAACTGTAATCTACAGAATCTAACTGAAAATACAAATATCAAATACAATACCTTTTTACAGTTTGAAATTTGCCAATCCAATCACTGAAATGCAAAGTTAGAATAATCTTTTATTTTTTTTTTTAAACACGAAACTTGAAAAGGGGGAAAGGGTAAAATAAAGACCTATCTTTTCACTAAGCTTAGAAAAGCAAGTAAAAAGTGCTACTTGTTAGGTTTAGATCCTTTCAGTCATTTAAAAAAAAAAAAAAGTATTGGAAAACTGATGCCAAAATTGAGTTAAAAAATTGTATTCCTGCCTAATACATCCAAGTTCTATCATCTAGTGAGAGACTATGGGATGGGATAGTGAGAAAAAAGGATTTCTCCTCTGCCTTACAGAAGCACCTTGAAAGTGATCTGAAAACATTATATACAGCTCTAGAAACATTTCTACTGTGTTCCACAGCTACTGCCGATATCTCTTGACTTTTCCTTCCTGAAATTTAAGACTGGGAAAAAATCCAACCAATGTACAACATGAACATTGGAAGTTCAGAAAGGAAATAATGAAGTATGATATGATCATAATGTTCCAAACAAGCATGTAAAAAATACATACCAAGATTAAATATTCAAGTGCTTCTTTTCTAAGCATAGGTGTAAAAAAACCCCCAAAAACCAAAAAATGGAGACTGTGACATAGATTCCTGCTTTTAAAGTAAGACATTGGTATATGATACTGCTTATACAAGTACCTCAGATACTTGGTGAAAGGAAAACCGTGGCACACATTAAAAAAAGTACATTGAAGTAAAATAGATGGAAAATGGAATTATGCAGAAAAAAACCAACCCAAACATGGGTGAATGCATCTTTTATATAAAACTGTACCAGAGAATTTCTATTTAATTAAATTTTAAACCATAAGGAAAAATAATATTTATTCTTATTCTTGTCACTTGTCACGTGACAAGTAGGGGAAGAACAATTTAGAAATAATGGAAGGGAGGGTGGAGAAGCTATTAATAAATCATCCAATATCAATTTTTTAAGTGTCAAAGAGCCAAATAGAGTCACACCAGACACAATAAGTGAATGTCAGACAATATTAAGAAAGGAATGGAAAATACCACTATTCCACTGACTCATTCTGAAGTGCATTCACCTTCAATGCTCTTCCATATGCAGAGATGCAAAAAAGACTTCAAATTCACACGAGATTCAGATACCTCAAAACCAGAATAAAGTTCCACTTTAAATACTCAAATTACCTGATATATAAACTATGCTGGCAGATATGAAAAGACAAATATGAGACCCATATCCTCCTGGAGAGCTGACTGACAGTCAGAAGAACACCCTGGCCTCTAAAGTGTTACCAGGTGCCTATATTTATACCCAATCCCATCCATCATGCCTATAAAGCTGTGAAAACAGTAGGTAAGGAATGAATATCCATAGCTTCTCAAAGATAAGATATGGGCATTAGCAGGTAGCAGATTTAAAGACAGATAGTAACCAATGCATTGTCACACCTCGTGTGCCTGTGTGCATGCATGTAGCTCATCTGGCTGCTGACTGGGATGCCTCCAAGTACACACCAGCTGTCCTCCTCCCACCTCCACCGGATGCTCACTCTTCAAATGTGAGTGGCACAGCTACTGCTGGTTATAGGTTAGAAGACTGAAGGGTACTTCTCAAGGAAAGAAAGAAATTTGAGCTTAGAATATTGATTGCACTACCTTTGCATTTCCTACTTGGGACGCTTCCGGGTAGAAAAATCGAAGTGAGAATTTACAGGATTGACGACTTTTTGTAAATTAACAAACAAGTACAGAACACTGAAGTTAACTCTGTCAACCAGAAATATAAATAATCAACTTCCTCTAGTGTATTAATGCATGAATGAAAAGGCACTGCAGCTGTTCAGGGATGAGCCGTCTAATTCCCAAGGTCACTAGATGATTTAAATGTGAAGTTTCAATTTTCAAATGCAGCTCAGGAGCGTGATTGGACAAATCAATGGGGAATTCACTTTTTGGTCACTCTTCTATTATCTTTAAAATGGGACCTAGGATATTTTTGAAGCATCTGTTGATCTAAGAATGTGGAAATTAAAAACACTGATCTTCTCAGAAATACTGACACCTAATCGGCACTGCGTCATTGATAGGGAAGGAAAGGTAATCAAATCTATCAAATCTACATCATTACAAAGCATTTCCTGGAAGCCTTAAGCTGAACAGTGATCCTGATGATGCTATTCTCTGAATCTGAGTCTACTTCTTTATCTACTATGCTGAAAAAGGTTTTGCTGACAGACATTTTAAAGATGAAAACATTGGACAACATCTAAAATTTTCACCATACAGGAAAGTTCGTGGCCTCGAGCAGTAAAACAGGTCAGATGAACTGCAATAATAACCTTGCAAATCAATAAATCTTTTAGGTAGAGTATTTAGCAACTTGGACCTACACTGTGTGATGCACAAAATATTTTTTTCTTTTCTGTTACAAATGAATCATTCTGGAATCCCATTAAGGTTATGTTGCTGTACAGAAAGTAACTATGGCACTAATTATTAGCCGTCAGGGTCTAAACAAATGTGATGAATTGCAACATAGATTTTGACTTCTGATAAGATTTCACTTTATACAAATTCCCTGAAAGCAATACATACTTCTCTTTATTGATGGAATTTGTTTGCTCTTTTCTAATGAAACAAGCTTGCTCTGTCCTTACACTAAAAACCAGTTGAAGAGCAACATAGTAATATTATTGTAATATTGCTGCCAACAAAGTCATAATAAGCACATAATACCTGAAAACCCACTATAAATAACTGTGGACATCACACCTGTAGCACACACACTGAGAGCAAATACTGCCTTTGAATTCTGGTGACTTTGTCTTTTTTTTTTTTTTTTTTTTTTTTTTTTTTTTTCAAAACTTCATATATGTAAATTATATTCTTTCATTCCTATCTGAAGTATATTCAGGCATAGAAGTCAATGGTGTTGACAAATCCAATCTTCTGAAAGGCTTCAAGTTGTTTTGGTGGAGAATTATTTTCCAGTTGTATATTACTAGCAAACAAGTACCAGACAGAATGAAAGACATATGGACCTGACTTCTCCCTATTTTATTATTCAGGGTGCTTTTCATGAGGGCATATTTAGTTCCAGATCTTATTGATTCATGTATTTTGAAGTATTACAAGTTCAGCCTCTAACAGCTCACTCCAACTTTGAAGTGCAGTTCTAAGCACTGGCCTGTTGAATGATACATAGAAGACCAAACACAGACAGAAGCGCCAGTGACCCTGACACCATGTTTAGGAGTTGAGTTATAAGACCTGCAGTGTCTTTTCAGACAAAAAAAGAATTTAAACATCCCTCATGGGAAGAGATCTTGGAAACAGCAGCGTTTTTCACGTAAACCTTAAACAAAACCTGAATTATTTGGAGGACTGGCATCCTGATGAAAGATCACTTATGCATTTTACATTAGGTTGTTATAAAAAACCAGTAAAGTCAAGAACTCAAGACTTCACCTAAACTCCCAGTTTTCGGTGACTACTGAAATGAGTAAAGCCCAGTATTACACATATTCTTCCTTTCTGTTTACTTTTTATCTCCATATCACTTTTCTTCTACTCTACATGGAAGCAGAACCTTGAATAAGAAGGGTGCAAGATGCCTCTATCCCCAAATGACTCTAAAATTGGTGGGAAGGATACTCAGCCATCCACACGGCGGAAAGGGCAGGAGACCTTAGATATGCTTGTGCTGCAAGTTTTCAATTAACTAAGCTTAGGTCACTCATGCAGATTTTCTGGATCACCATTCTTTAGTTTGAAATGCTCACCTTATACCATGTAGTTTTCTAAAATACATGATGTGTAAACTAGAATGTGTAACAAATATATTTATCTGTTGAATTTAGCCTCTCTTTTTGTTCTCCTGAAGCAACTATACAGCTAGCATATGCAACCCTCAAATTTGTTTTATATTTGAAATTGCTTCATAAGGTTCTCTGTTTTCCATTCTTTTAAAGACATGCACAGGTTATAAGAGTTTCTGAACAGTGCAAGTGGAAGTCGGTCATGTGGTATTACTCCTGTTCCCTAAATGAGTGACAACAAAACCCAAATGTTTTACCTGAATATTATCTCCCAATGTTTTACATAGAATGGCAGTACTCTGTCCAATGAATCATGATATACAAGTACTAGACACAGGATAGGATTATAGGTAACACAAGTTATTTTCAATTAGGGTACATATCCATGGATGATTTACTTGCACAGCTGTACATATGAATTACACTTTTATACTTTAACAGTGTTTCTTCTGTATCTCCCCTTGGTCTTTTAACACTGGAAGAAACATAGTATGCAGGTTAATATACTATGCTTATATTTTCTCTACATTCTTATCAAGGTATGTAGTAGCATAGATACTTGAATTCATTATCACGGTGGCACAAATTGATTGTATCATCCTAGGAAGACAATTTTTAGTTCACATAAAAATTATGTCAAGGAGTAAAAATTGTCAAGAAATAAACATTGCATCACCGTGACACAAAAAACATAGTTTGAAATTAGTATGGAAATACTGAGCATCTTTTAAACCACTGATATGTATTTTTAACTTAAATAGATTTTGCATTCACTTTTTAAAAGTTTGAGATCGACTCTCATTTACACCAAACTCTCGTTTAAATGAGACGTAGCCAAACAGATAATACTTCTTGCAATTAACTTAAAAAGATGGTTGAATTAATAGTGATAGATGGACACATTACTTCAGCAAAATAAAGGCACATTAGCTTAAACGAAAAGCATGGCCTTTTGTTTTTCTTAATAGAACTAAAATATCACGGGAGAAAAAGTCAAAATTCAAATTCACCTGAATGCACCATTTGATACTTAATGAAGTTTAAAGCTTGAGGAAGTTAATGTGTGAAGATACTGATGTGAGGAAGTTAATACTGTGCTTCAACAATGCCATTTCCAGCACTGGGAGATACTTTTCTGGTTTTTTAGACGTACTGTACCAATAAGGTCATGGCCATAGGTATCTAAAGGAATTTTCATCAATTTGGCAGCATAGGACAGGTAAAAATTATTTCCATATTTAGTGTATTTCCTTGTTCTCCGTCTATGGCAGCTATCATTCATAGCATCTCAGATATGGATAATTAGAACAAGCTTCCAGATTGACAAAATCCATGGACCATCATTGACTGTGTAAATTAGTATTTATGGGAGATGTTTGAAAATTACTTTTGATTTTCTAACATTGATCAGAGACTTCAAAAATACACGTGGAATTTCTGTAACACTGCCACTATTTCTGACTGGACCCTCCTCTAAGCAAGACTTTAATGAATACTGAAGTTGTAGCTTTTTCTATAAAACAAAAAACCAAAAAAAAATGAAACTAAAGGGGAACAGATGCCTGAGAATGTCTGCAGTCAGTGGAAAAAAATTTTTAAAACATCAGGTAACCTAAAAGAAAACTATTAGCCAATTTATTAGAAGTAGACAGTTGTTGCTATTCGCAACAGATGAACATAAACTTCCTTCCACAATTACTTTAATTTACAATAGAGTTGTCATAAACAAGTAGACACTCTAAGAGAAAAGTTAATGGTGCATTATGTACAATGTATGTTAAAAATAAACTCACTAAAATAATTTCTAAATGATATTTTAGGAGAAGATAAATTTTCAAAATATGTATTTGACAAACTTCACCTTAAAAATCAAAGATTTTCTACATACTTTAACAACTTAGTCCCAAGCAGTTATCAGTTTAAATCTTTGTGACTCCACCTTATATTCCGATCTGTTGCAATAACATTCCACCCTGAGATCGTCCTTTATCCAGAGAACTACCCCCTGCCCCCACTAACGCATCATCATAATTTAATTTCCTACTTCCTTATTGGTTTTTTTTAGTAATTTCTATAAGAAATCTTGGAGATAACGTGTCTAAAACAGGGTAAAACAAGGCATAGGTACAAGGTTGATTTAGCTAGAATCTGTCCCAAGATTATTCAACATAAGACAGAGGGTCATTTCCTACAGAGAAACACTTTATAATCATTTATTTCCACCCCTTTTAAGTATGACTTAATAGAGTGAGGGCCTAAACTCTGAAGACTACAAAATCCCTATTTGCCCACATTTACCTCTGGGAATTACTAAATGAGCAATTTATGTTTCTAATGACTCGTAACAACTTTCATAAAAATTAGTCAAAAACAAGAGAAACCTGCAAACATATCTTGCCTATATTTGCATGTAAGTATGTAAGTGATACTATGATTTGAAAGAATTACATGGAAAGAGAAGTGTGCACATAGGAGGGGCAAAGAGGGAGAAAGAAAAAGCATCAGAAAAAACAGTAGAAGGGTTGAATGAATGGCCTTCATCAATAACCAAGAAGAAAACAGCAATGAAACATCAAAGGATATATTGCTTGCATGAAGACCAGAAGTGGTCACATTAGTAACTCACCAGCAGAAGACCCTCTGCTTTATTAACAGGAAGATAATAATATATTTATTTCTTTTCCTGTTAGCCCTGAGATACCTAAAAAGAAGAAACACGAGTGCAGACTTGTTAAAATGTATCAATAATGAAGTAAACAAAATTTTGATGCAAAAAGATAAGACCCTAATAATTGTTAAGTTTTAGTGAGCATCTTCCCCTTCCATAAGATCTCACACAGACTTTTATTACACTGATTTCCTACAAATCAAAACTGAATGTTTGACATCTTGGTTCACTTTAGAAGGCTGAGAAAGATGCTCACTTTTTATTTTCACTTAATCTGGAATACGCCTGGACAGAGGCAGAATAAAATTAATCAACAGAACTTTCCAGTTGAGCAAGTTCTATGGAAAAATATAGGTCATCACATAGCCTTACAGAAAAAAAAAAAAAAAAAAAGCTTCAGTTCTATTCAGCTACAAACCGATAGATTAAGCAAATAATTATTTATGAGATTATACTCTTTATAGAATACTATACACATAAACTTTTACACAGAAACAATTGTAAAGTTGTTATAGGAAAACAGAATTCTAATTACCATATTAGAAAAAAATTGCATATATTCTGGAAAGGCAACAGCATGATTGAAAACAAAATAAGGCTACGCTGTGAAACCAATACTGTGTTATTTCATCCTTCCGTCTGTATACTGGCTTAAAAAATGTCTCCATTCATACTTCCACTTCTTCTTAATAGGATTAGTCTAACTACAGTGTGTTTGGTGGTGCTGTGCAATCCTTCTAACTCAAAATCACTCTGCAATACAATCTCTTCTTCCTGGCATTATATCATTTATTGCGTCAACCAAAGACGACAGAGCTGTTTTATTAATTTTCAGCACTGAAGGTTCAAAAGTTCATTTCTAATTTTAGCATGATAAAATTTTCATGTTCTGCTCATCAGAGACTGAGGGTTGTACAGAAGACAGGAAACGAATAATGGAATAATGGAAATACATGTTATTTATGACAGATGTACGTCATACTTTTTTTCTTCTTTTTTTTCCCTGTAATCCAAAAGATCTCTCTTTAGCTAGAAAAAGATTAAAAGTTTCTTTTAAATAAAATCTGCTTAGGAAGTAATGTGCACTGCAAAGTGCAAAGGAACAGGTTTCAGGCTAAGGGGAAAGAATCCATACTCTTCCTACAACCTCAAAATATAGTACAAGAGATTTACAAAATCTAGAAATTTTAAAATTTGTTTAATCCCTGGTTCAACACAGAATAAATTACCTGTCAGACAGTTACTTTGTTTAGGTTAGCTAATTGGTTTGTCCCTAAAGAACAAATTCTGAGCTGCACAGGAGAGCTGATGCACAGGCTGTCTCCTTCATCGGGTGATTATATAAAGTGTGATTTTTTTCAGATCCAGTAATGGGAGATTAGGAGCGGATGAGGCAGAGAATTTTCTGCCTCAGCGTATCATAAGGCTTTTGTATGCACAGGCATAACCAAGAATGGAACAGGGGGAAGAGAAACACAGGCAAGCTCCAAACATAGCAAACCATTAACCCTGTTGGTGAGGCATTCCTCCAAACTACTTAAATATTTGCTGAGATATACATACAAATCAGTTAGAAAAAACCAGAAGACTACACTGGCCAGGGATATTTACCTTTATGTAAATGATCTGTTTACTATAGAAAGATATAGTAAAACTATCTATTTACTATTGCCATGCAAAACTGCTCATTCATACTCTCATCCTGAAGGTGTCCTGCTATCATGTGGGCACATGCTACAGATGTAAAGAGACTGGCCACTGCAGGGGGTACCTGATAGAAGAGGGCTAGTGTAGCAGCTGCTCATTTGGTTTTCCCTCTCCCTTTGACCTCCTAATCCCCAGACCTGCTGAAGATTTCTGTTACTTCAGCTATACTAAATTAGCTCAGGCCACCCTCCGAGTGGGTGGAAACTCCTACCATGTGGACAGGAATACGCAACCCAGAGAAATTAAATTGTCAAATGTGTGGTAAAAATGTATCTAATAATTTTCCCTGTATCACCATGCTTAGACACTGTCACACTGATAGTATGACAAAGATGTTTAAAAAAAAAGACAGCAGGGAAGGAAATAGACTTGCTCAATCCGCTTATTTTCAGAAGTTTTAAATCCTATTCAAACTTGAGAGAAAAAAAGGGTTGGAGTAAAGAGTAACCGTAAGTATGGTAGATTGTGCCCCGTTGTCCTTAAAATCTATGCTCAGTGGATTTCTTGCACAAGCCTTTCTGTAGTTTTCTATCCTTTGTGCAGGCACTTTTTTCTAACCACAGACAAATCGTAAAACTTCTTTAACCATCACCTGCCATTCATGATAGGCACATCATCTTTAGCTGCTCATTCAGCCTCATGATTATTTTCTAATTGGTTTCCCCCTTGCTGCTCCACTGTCAAAATATTCTAACAGCTCTTTAACTGCTGTTTAATAACTAACAGCAGCTTCATATATTTTAAAGAACAGAGAAAGATTATCTATTGTTTTGCTTCCTTAAAGATTTAGCACAGTGAATAATCATTATTAAAGCTAATGAATAACATCAGAAGTAGTTGGCTGCATTTCTCCAGTCCCTCCCAACTCCTGAGATTCTCATAAAATAATCTGCAAAAATAGGAGCAGCAATCTGTTGTATCTTTCAAAAGACAAATGCATACTCTTGCTATGAAAAGTCACACCACAACAGTAGGTCTATCAACATCACCTCAAAACTATTTCAAAGAAAATAATAAACCATCACAAGAGTCCTGGCAATTTCACATTCACTTTAATAGTGCCTGATGCCTTTTTAATTTGGATTCTCTCAAAATGCAATTATAGAATGTCATAACTGAGGTTTTCTTGCAGAACTAAAGCAACAACCCCATCATCATGTGGAAAAAAATGAAGCTATTTAAGAATGGGAGAAAAATGTCTTTGTCTCACACATCAAAAATAATGGCAGCATAGAGCACCTTTCATGTAGCATTGTCTCTAAGCAGATACATTCCCTCTGCTGCAACTTTCCAACTACAAGCTGTAGTCTTTATCCCTCCAGCAATAGGAATTACTTTACATTTCAATTAGAGGTCTGAAAAAAACTCTCAAGAACTGACTTTCCTTTCTCTTTAAGAAAGGTGACAAGAGTCACAGCCTATGAGCTAGTGAGACATCATACAACTCTGAGAACCCTCCAACATAAAATTAGGTTACCAAAGTCAATTGGAGATGTTGACTAAGCAAAAACATGCTTGCTGTTTTGTCCTTACCGTTAATAAAAGAACACATTAAAAGTATCACAGTTCATTTTGAATCCACTACAAAAAAGAAAAAATCACATTACAGAATACCCAAAGAAACATCACATATGTTGCATGCTGTAAGAAATATGTCACCCCATCTAATTGCTATGCAATTATAGATAACTATCTCTGATGTTCTCTCCACACTTCATTTGTAGTGCTGCTGAAGAAATCAGGAAATGTTGAATTAAATACACCCTCTGAGAATCAGGAAACAGTCACAGCAGGCATCTCAGGCATAGTTTTGGGACGGTCAAACTGTGGTTTTATTTTAATTTGTCACAGCAGTGCCAACAGAAGTTGATAAAAAAAATCTTAACAACCAGTTGAGTCATGAACTTTGCAGACACTGTTGCAACATCAAGACACTTTATTCTGAGCCTGGTGATGCAACAGTGATTCTTGAGCATTTCATTACTGAATACTATTTATTCACAGGATAGTACTCATGCTGTACATGCATCTAATTGAATTTATTTTTTAAAAACTATTGCAAAAAATATGTTTTCTTTAGAAGTAGAGACTTCTGGCTGATGAACCACATCCCGACCTTTAAATGAACTTGTTAGGATAAGCAATCACTCTTTATTTTCTTTCTCCTTAGAACATCTGTGATTCATAACTTCTTTTCTTGTTGCTCCTGAGCAATGCAAAATAAAGTTATAAGCAGAGCTCTCCCAAGCTTTTCAGAAGCATCTTAAAATATAGAAAGAAAAATCAGAAACATTTCCCTTTAGATGTGATTGTGCTTTTCAAAAGCACAAATATAATTAGTAGCATCTATGCATTTTCAAGTAATCACAGATTGTAGATTAAATAGAATCATGGAACCATAGAATGGTTTGAGCTGGAAGGGACCTTTAAAGGTCATCTAGTCCAAGGCCCCTGCAATGATCACAGACATCTTCAACTAGATCAGGTTGCTCAAAGCCCCATCCAACCTGACCTTGAATGCTTCCAGGAATGGGGCATCTACCACCTCTCTGGGCAACCAGTTCCAGTGTTTCACCACCCTCATCGTAAAAAATTTCTTTGTCATATCTAGTCTGAATCTACCCTACCCTCTTTTAGTTTAAAACCATTACCCCTTGTCCTATCGCTACAGGCCCTACTAAAAAGTCTGACCCCATCTTTCTTATAAGCCCCCTTTAAGTATTGAAAGGCTGCAATACAATCTTTTTGGAGCTTTCTCTTCTCCAGGCTAAACAACCTCAAGAAAGGTCACTATATGCAGTTGTGGAAGATGCAGTCATTATATTAGTAATATGCACCATAAGACTTAATCTTTGTATGATATATTGATATTTTGGTGAACACTTTTTAGAACAATGTGTTCTGTACCCCAAAGACCTATTGGTATGAGATGACACACACAAAAAGGAATATGGGAAAGAAGACATCATCCAAACATGTTCCTTATTACACCTAACTTGTGTGTTTATAATTACTACATGTGTATTTTAAATTACTGCTGTAAAAGGAATGATAGGGTATTTCAACATGTGATATTCAGATAAAAGCAGAAGACTGGGCTTTCTGCAGTTGTCTCATACAGCAAACACTTTAAAAAAGACTGTATTTAAAACATAGTATAATACCTAAAAATAAATGTATTTATAGAATTTGACAGGCTTTGAGAGTAGGGCAGGGTAGCAAAGTTTTCACACCTATTAATGTTGCTTATTCTAGTAGAGACTACAGTGCATTTCTCTTCACTTTGAAATGTCTGTAGTCAGCAAACTCAAATTGTTATTTAGCAAGGAAAGTTCAGACTGAAACTCTCAATATAATCTAAATCATCACCACCATCTTTATGCGGTAGTATATAGTCTTCAAACGGCAGGACATACTCCACTCATATTACACTTTCAGGACATTCCGGCTGGATGCCCAACATCATCCATCCATCACTTGCAATCTCACTGTACCACAGAAGATTTTTGTGACGGTAGGGTCATTGACATGAAGCAATATTCCTCAGAAAGCTCAAGTTCATAAATCACTGGTTTCTTTCCCTTCTTGCTCCTTTAAAAAATAACTGACCTAGCAAAGCTTCTTCATCCCATAGAATATTTTGGAATCTGTTGGTAAATTTTATTATAACATCTTTACTCAGCTAGTAAAGGTGAGCTTTACTCAGCTAGTCCTGACATTTAGTACAGAGCACCTAATGAGATGGATGGAATTTAAAATATAGTCTTCTTCACGATTAATCATCATGAAGAATGATGACAGCTAGTCTTCCCATCCACAATGGCATAGAAAACATAGTAATATTTCCATAGAGATTACTGCAGGACACATCTGAAGCAATACAAGACTCCTGTGCTTTCAGAACTTACTTTACCATGCTCAAGACACCATTTTAATAATCAATACGAATCCTCTCTGTTTGCATATCAGTTGTATGTGCATTAGAATTACAACATAACCATGTAATTAGCTAGGGAACTCTTAATATAAAATTGTTAGAGAATTTTAGAAACGTTGCAAATCTCCATTTGTGTGAAGGCACAGCTTGCGTAGCCCCCATTTACAACTGCCTGTTCAGAAAAAGGAATGCTGAAAAATAAACCAGTAAATATAATTTTTTAACATTACTACTAAAAGGCCAAAGACTACACTGATCTGGTGGTGCACGGTCTCAGGATTTTTCTGGGTTTGTTTTCGCCTGATCTGATTTTATGTTGCTTAGTCAAGAAAGCAATTGCCAAGAATCAGGTAAGTATTGCTTAAAATTTGTTTTTTCTTAGCTTCAGTTTATAGTGAGAACAAGTACTTATTCGATGTAGTTTGAACTGTCTATGACTCTAGAATAAATTTATGTGGAAGAAAACACATAGGACGGCACCAGAGGCCCTAGACTGTAAACAAAAATCACAATGCTTAGTCACTACTGGAATGCAACCTTGTAAAGTTCAATTAAAACCAATTTTAGAGACAACAAAGAGAACAGAAACACTGAACAATTGGACTAGCAACTAATTACTAACTGCATTGTAAGCAGTGTTCCCATGTTCCTCATTTTGCCCATAAGAAGATTTTGACTGTAACAGGCGTTCTTTCCAGCCAGCAATCCCATGACTAAGCCTTCTCCATACCAACACTTTCACCTATCTCACTGAAAACACAGGCTTTCAGAAGGTATAAGCATATCCCCCCCCCCCCCCCCCCCCCCACACTCTTCTTAATAAATGTCCCCATTTTCTTAAACCAAAGTCCGTTCAGGTGGGGAATGAGGAATGCCTTTCTCAACTCCTGTTTCTTCAAGCAGACGCCTTCTTTACAACAAAAATACAAGACACACTATCTACACCCACCAAGACTGTAAATCAGAGAAGAACTGGGATTACTGCTTTCATAGTGATGTAAAAAAAACATATGTAGAATAAAAGGGAAGGCATGTAAAAGTAGGCAACACTGAAGAGCAAAAATATACTGCAGTGGTAACACTATTTTTAAGACAGATAACAATAACATGTATACCACTAATTTCGGCATTAGTAGAACAAAATAAATAATTTCCCTTTGCTTAGTGTACAGAGACAGGGAGAATAGGGTTGCCATTTTCCTTTTGCTTTAATTTCAGTTTATTATTTCCTGATATACACTCATCTATGTATAAAGGCCCTTCCCAAGTCACATTAGGTGGATGATATTTTGTTCTCAGAACCTCTGAAGTATACTTGCTTATCTGAAGGCTGTTTAATGGTTTTGTGATTCTTTTCAGTTTTACTTGCTTGCTTGAAATAATGGGATTTCTCCCTACCATTCAATATAGTGAACTAAAACAACCAAGCTAAGGAACCTCTCAGGAACTGGTACACAGCTTAACCCTCATTTTATTCATGACATTTCACTCACAGCTATTTAGTTACTGACTGAGATGTCATAACTAGGGTGTGCTGGCAACTAATAATTAATTCAGTTGTTATACACCAAAATACAGAACTCATACTATGGAATAATCAAAATAAGCTTACTATCTCACCTGAGTTTTATGAGCTTTATGGGGGCTTCAAACATTCATGCTACCAAAACCACTGTTGAACTAGTATCTTGATAAAAATAATGTGTATGAAGCAATAAAAATCTAAATTTTTTGGAAACTAACAGGGTTTTTCAAGCATATTCCTCCAAATACCATAGAAAATACACTGTTCAGCACCACTGAAGAAGTCAGCAGAAAAGAGATGGATATCCAGAAGTCGTTCAAGACATAAAGAGACTAAATTCAGGAACAAAAGATAAACCGTAATGGTTCAACTGCAGTAGGGAGCATAGTGAAGTAGCTTTATTCTATAACAAATCCTTTAAACAGCTCTTTAACAAACTAAATTGAAGAACCACAGTATGCAGATAGTAAAAGTTAAGTACTAAAATAAACACTATATATTGCTCCCACTGTGTCCTTGGATGTATTGAGTGAATTTGTAATCTTTAGTGTCATCTAAAATTTACTTAGATGTCTTCCCTCAAAACTAAAATTTAAAGTTGAACAACCCATGAAAATAACAGATGCCACGCTACAGGTGACACAACAAACTATAACACAGAACCTTCTCATAAGTACAAATAAATCCCTTGTCCAAGTTCACAGGCTGTTGCATTTGTAGGTAGTGTATTTCCAGTGTGGTTTGTATTTCCCATGTGAATAAGCAGTGAAAAAATAGCATCACTTCAGCTAATAAAAAATGTTCAAATCATTATGTTAAATTATATTGGTCTGCACTACAATAAAAGTAAGAAAAAATCCTCCACAATAATTTACCTATTGCTTTGAAAATCAGTAAGTGTTCTTAGGATGAAGCTTGCAGACAGCATATTTACAACAGTTTGAAAGACCATATTTTACATGATAAACGAAAGACAACCTAGGAAAATGCAGCAACTCCATAAAGTTCCAAGAGAATAGAACTTACAGCTTCATTTTTAAAAAAATATTAAATTTCATTATAAGGATCTCAGCTGAACAAGCCATAGACAAATCTACCACGTAGGCTAGTACAAACAGGTATATTGGTACATCCAAATGGACGGGGCAGTATAAGTGAACAAATGTCAGGCCTCGGAAACAGCTTTACAGCCTTGTCAACCTCTGCTTAAAAGCACAATGACTTTCTGACCTGTAAGGCCACTGCCATCAAGGAATTCACATGGTCTCAGCCAGTTTAGAAACATCTGAACTTCATTCAATTGCATCAACAGCTGTGGCCAGGAAGGTAGTGCTTAATGCCACGCCAAGAACTTAAGAAATCATCAAACTTTTGTGGAATCAAAAAATATTAACCCAAGCTGGTAAAGCTTCAGATTTGATAAAGAGAAATTTAATATTAACACTTTTCAAAACATTCTCAACCTGTTCTAGAATTATTTTACCTGTACTACGAATATAGTATTCTGTTTCAAATTAGAAATGTCAGCCATACATAAGAAGACACATATGTTTATAACAAATACTCTTGAGCAGGTCTCTTTCAATATCTTCAAGTAGAACTGTTTCACATTGCACAGATAGTTTACACAGCCTGAACCCAAATTCAGGTAGTCTAGGTAAATGTCAAAAAGTCTAGTCCATCACTCCTAATCACATCCACAGAGCATCAGGCCCATTCAGTTTTATTGTCCCATTGAAAATAACTTCAGGGCACAGAGGCGCACAGTTATTCATAAACAAATTTCTTTAGTTATGATTTATTGTCTATACACCAACATATGGATAGTTCAGTAATTATTGGCAGCTTTTCACATGTACCATAAGTTAGCCCATTGAAGTCAATTTCAGAACTGTATTTGGGGAGTTAGGCACTTCAGTTACAGATCTTCCTCATATTAATGTAGTATTATTTACAATGGCAGATCCATGTGCTTTGGTCCTCCAAGCAACAAAATAAGTGGAGAAAGTCTGGGGTTTATTTTAGAACTCCTGAAAGAATAAAGGATCTGGAAAAATGAAGCCCTTTGTAGCCCTGAGGATATTTATGTCAAGGCACCTCTCCCCCATACTTGCATAGCAATATGAATTAATGGCCTAATACAATTACCATTATATTCAAAGAGAAAACTTCTATTACATTAAATGAACAAGAAGATGAAAAAAGGACAGCTGTTTCACCTATTTATTCCTGCTGTAGAAGAGTCATGGTCTAAGGATGCATTCAAAGACCAGAGCACGTATTTCATAAGAGTAGTGCTGATGAAGTCTGATAACACATCTAACCACCTGAAAAATAAATACAGCTCTGTAAATATTGATTCCCCTGCATGACGAACCATGTATTGCCTAAGATAGGGGCTAAAACGCCTTAAACATTAATGATATAAAAAACAAGGAAAAAGAGTTACTCTGCATTCTTTAGGGTCTCAAAACTATGTTTCGTTCACTAACTAGTAGAAGACAACACCAATACTATACTGTCTGCACAGGCAGTAATTCAATTTTTTTAAGTGTATTTTCTAATAAACGAATGCAGTACTGACTTGCTAATCCTGAAGGCGGCTGTTTTTTTCTTTGCTTACTATTCACCATCAAAGTAATGCAGAAACAGGCCAGTAACAGGAGTAAAGTCCCCAGTGCAAACGTCTACAGAGCCTCGAGTGAAGCCAAGAATTCCCCTGGTGGAAAGTTCAAACCACTCATTGTCATTTGTTTCAGTCTAACTCAGCACTGAATAAAGAGCTGCAGGGGCAGGCAGAACACAAAATTATGTCAGTGAGGCTGAAAGCAAAATTTGGGTTGAAACATGCCATGGACCACACAACATGGCTCTTTTTGTATGGAAAAAGTTTATCATCCTCACAACTCCTAAATTCATTTTCTGATGAGAACTGCAGAAAAATACATAATTAAATTTTTTTTTATCCTTTTTTGAAAGAGTATAAAAAGGGGAAAATTGTCTCCTTTGATTTTTTGTATTTGTATTTTTTCCTTTCTTCCCCCTTTGCCGGCACCCAGAGCAGAAATTTTGGAAATAAACCATTTCAGTGTGATACTGTGAAAAGAATGAGGTGAGACAGTAAATAAACTGCCAGAAGAGGCTTTCTCCATGTGACAAATCTTTTATTTTAGTCAGACATACAGCACCTGCAGGAGAGTGACACATGCCTTTAAAAAATTGGGTGTAGTACGAGCATGCAAAGGAAGATAGGTACTGCAATTCATCATGCTGCTCTTCCATTTTATCTTCTTTGTAAAGCTAATGGGAATGCTCAGGAGAATAGAGGCTGCAGGTTCAGAAATGAAAACGATGAGCTTTTTTTCACAGGGGGATGAGGAAGACAAGATTTCCACCAATACTTGTAATTGCACAAAAGAAGGGGGAAAAAATGAGTCAGAAGCAAAAGAAGAAATATATAATTTCTGAAGAAGAAAGCTGACATGAATTTAAAGAAATGATTTACTGATCTATTGATTTACTCCGTAAGTTATCCTATTCCAAAATGTAAGACGTTTGAATCAAAAGGCTTAATTTTTAAAAAATCTTGAGCTACTGAAGTTGCTAAAATTTGACCCAAAATGTGTACAGTTCTTTTGAAAGGACAAAACTCAATCATTCTTACACATTTTACTTTCTGGCTAGGTTTTCTGTATTTTTACATTTTGCAATGTATTCCAAATCTCTTCTTTCTGCTCTCTCTTAATCTATTTTTTTTTTCCAGCAGCCCTCAATCCATTACTTTTTCAGTTGTAATTCTATTCTGTTGCATTCCCTTTCTTTTTTCATTTCATTGTTCTGTCTACTACCTTGATTACCTCCTGACTAAATCTACATCCACATTCCCCCTTTGACCTTCATCAAAAGCACAGTTGCAAAACCTACATAAAATTTGCTTTTATTACTTTAGTGAAACTGTTTTGCTCCTTGACAGCATGAAGCACTACAGTTTTGGACCCATCTGTTCAGAACAATATTATAAGAAGGGTCACAGGTCTATTAATTCCCTAATGTTAAGTTACCAGTCAGAAACAAACTGGGTTCAAAGTATTACTTCCAGGTGCATGTCCTAGGTGTGTATTTAAGCTTAGACAGTAAGGCAGCAAGTGGTGTCTAAGTATCCTGTGAATGTAGTCATATGTCTTCCATGTAAGCATACAATTTAGCATAGTGAGACCAGTTATTTACATGCTGCCAAAATTGATAAAAGGAAAAATATGAAAAAAATAGCACTGTTACTGAACATTTAACAATTTATAAGGGGTAAGTATATTGCTACATTAGTTGCTCATACAGTCGATCTCTGTTCAGGCCTCAGGATGAGACTGCAGTAGAAATAACAAAAATGCCGTTCTTCACAAATGGTATGTCTCAGTTCTCATTCTTTTCCCAATGTATTTTTCTATAGCAGATGCACAAAATATTTTTTCTTAATTATTTATCACTTTTAAGAGCTACCTTACTTTTGGAAAAAAAAGAGGAATTCTATAGTACAGCATTAGCAATAATATTAAATCTCAACAACGAAATCTATGTAATACTTCCAGATGAGAGATTGAACCATAAATGAATAATCAAATATTGATACATATAGCTATAGCTTCAGCTAATGCAGATTTCCATAACTGGTATTTTCTTATATTTGGTGTCAGCCAGCCTTGTTTAAAAAGTCTTGAACAAGCAGTAGTATTCAAGGTTGTCTTTATCTGTCCACATGCGTGAAAGGATGCTAATGTGTTTGATTGAATTCAGTGTGTGATACGACTGACAAGTCCAATGTGCCAGTGTACAGACCTTCAATATCTTTCTTTCCATGTATCACTCAATATTCTTCTCCTAACGTCTTCACTAAACACACTTCCTACCTCCCTATATTCTGGGATAAGCTGGACTGCGTATAGAAAAAGACTCCTTGTACAAGACTCAGTTTGGATCTAGCTTACCTCATATACTTTCTGTCAACAAAAGAAAATAAATACCTTCGGTAGCTGAACTGAGCTAAGCTTTACATTTCTTCTCTATGTTTACAGTGCCAAATCGCTGTGAGGTTCCTTCGCACCGAATCCACATGGGATCTCTAACACAGGGGTGTAAGAGCTGGAGAGATAACAGTTGTGAACAGGGAGTGGGGGACATGCAAGAAGACTTCAGATCATTGCATACACAATCTATTAATCAGCAAATTAATAATCAACCGTGCAATAAAATAAGCACATCAGCTTTACGTTGCTCTCTGGATTTGCCCGATGTCCTTCGTTTCTTTCCTCCGTATCCCCATCTATACAAAACGTACATCTGCACAACTTCTATACCTTACTGGTTGTTTTTCTGGCAAGATACATATGCTATACCTGCTAAGGTAATAATCAGATTAGATACAGATACCTGAGACAAAGATACATACTGCAGGCAAAACATAGTCTTTTATGTCATGTTCTTAACCCAATATATTAACAGCTGCTATTTAATTCTTTTTTTTCAGCCATATGGTACAGTACACTTCTGGAATTGCAGCTGTAAAGCAATGAGTTAATGTAGATGTCTCTAGCCACAGTTTCTAAAATCCTGTTTGGGGAATTATAACAGTTAAATTTCAATAGAAATTTCAGTATAAATTTTCAGAAATGGAGTTTCAGTTGTGATTCCAACTACCAAGAGCATATCAGCTGAGAAAAGCTTGTTATAATTTTGCTCTAAAGTATGTGGACAATTACTAGGAAACATTAAACCAAATTATGCATTAAACTGAGTTTAATGTAATATTTTAATATTATTTTAATGTAATATTTTAAAAATACATTAATGAAAATTGGGAAAAAAATTGAAAAACATATGACCTAATACTAAGAAGTAAGAACTTGGAAGGCAATAACCGTGTAAGAGGTTCAGACTAAACATATACTTAGTATTTAAAATGTGAGAGGGCAGTTATAAATAAGCTTAGGATTCAAACAGGGACAATTTGGTGCAAACTGCACTTTTAATGTTTCTCAAATGTGTATACATATGCACACACAGAAACTTATATTTGTCTTTTTTTTTAATCTAAAGCTATTGCCCAAGTAACCTGCAAAATCACATAGAAAAATAACTAATTATTGGGTAAGGGGCATCATTTAACTTTAATCTCCTGTCAAGTGCCTACCCATCTATCATGGATAGGTGGAATGCAAATTTAATTAAAAAGACTGCAGCTCTGGGAATTATTATCATTTCTTCTATCTCATAAGTGTGCTTCAGATCAGAATAAAATCTCACTGTAGACAGAATATGTATGTAAAAATTTATTGTTTTAAAAAAATCACATAAAAGACCTTTCCTTTATAGCATGTATTTGTATTTTTATTCTCAGATTTATTATCAAGTTATTTTTTCTGCTAACAAAGAGCTCTGTAAACATATAGCTTGACTCAATAAATTTTGCGTCAGGCTAAATTTTAGCTTGACTAAGTAAGGTTTAAGCTCAGAGGCATATTTTGATATAATTTTATCTCCAGAAACTTTCACTGTAATTATTATTTTAGTAACTAGGACAATGTTTTCAGTGAAGTGTTCCTAAGGGGGATTTTTTTCATTTAGTGAGTGTATCTAGGTTCCATGCATTAATCACTTTTAAACACAGACAAATCAGTTTAAAATAAATGGCTGAAAATGTAAATGGGATATTAAAATCTTTAAAATGTCTTTAAGACTTTACTAGTGCTTTGAATAATGCAGTCATATCAAATACTTTTAATAAATAAAAACAATTTCCTTAATCTAGAGTTTCTTAATTTTGTTTTAATCCTGACCTCCAAATTAAATTAGGCTGATGACTACAGTACTCTCTTCAAATCTGGCTGTCATCTTCCCTTAAACTTGGGTACCCATTAATTAATTTCAACAGGCTGAATTTTTTTGGCAAAGATCTAGAACTCTCAGAGGCAATATATGCTAAAATAACCTTGCACAACTGATAGCTAAGAATAGATTTCTGTTTGCCATTATTTATTATAATACAGGTTCTAATTTCTATTCTAAAATGACATGAACATGGCTACTTAACGCTATCCTTGCATTTGGAAAAATAAACAGTTCTTACTGTTTTCTGGTTGCATAAACATGATGTAGTAAGAAGATTAAATTAATTTTATTTCTGCTAAAGATATCCTTGCTTTATTTTTATGGGAAATCTAACTAATCTTTATTTCAGCAGTTCCAGTCTTTAAAAAAACAGCAAAAGGATTTCTTTGATCTTTCTTTAAAAAAAAGCTGATTTTTATAAATATTGTAGTTTTCAGCAGTTTAACTAGCATAAATTTGAAATATTGACACAATAGACAGAAATAGTATGACACAAACCAAAAACAAATGTATGCAGCTAGACTTTCTGCAGTACTAGCTCTCAGTGCTAGTGTAACCTTTACTTAGTTGTTGAAATTGCCAGTGAGCACTGAATACAGCAAGAACTTTTATGGTCATTTTTAAATGTATCAGAGCAACCTTTTAACATCAGTTCTCTGTCTTCATTGGCATTTCCTTTTGGTTTATTCTCTTTTAATCTATCTTTTCTATTGCTGTTGCAATTCTAATATGATAAAGAGAGTTGATAAGATGATTCATCTCATTCATACTGCTAAATTGTTATAGTATAGAAACTAGAAGACTGAATTTGAGCTTCTTACCTTATTTCTTGACTGGAAGGAGGACATATGTGTACCTGTGTATTAATGCTGGATAGTAGTCTATCCAGGGACTGTTACTCTAAGTTTTATCTGAAGTTAGGCATGGTTGGATATTAAAAACCTTAAAACTAAAGTTATCTTAATTTAAACCAAGTGTTTCTGGAAATGTCTTCTCTTTGTTTCATATTCACTTAGTTGTTCTGAAGGGCATTTCCAGTTGCACAAGTGTAAGTAACGTTGCTGGAATTCTTTTTAAGTTAAAAATGCTATTCAATTAGCAGACTAAATCTTTTCATCTGCCCTTTTTTTTTTTTTCATCTTCCAATGATTAGTTGACAATTTTTTCTAGGTTTGACTTCAGAGGCAGAAATACTGCAGAGCAGATCTTCTGTCACTTTTGCTGTGACTTTGTTTTTTAAGTAGGTACATAAAGTGAAAGCCTGTAGTATGAGTAGGGCAGGCATTATGTTCAGATGAGCTCGTATTTATTCCATCTGACAAGTATCTGGATTTGGGTATTAAGTTTCTTAAGAGAACTCATCTTCAGAAGATTTTTTAGGTTAAAGTGTTGTAGGGGGTTTTTTTTTGAGGGAAAGAGTGAAAACAAAATGTATTTTTTTTTTAAGAACATTTTTTATTGTCCCATGAAAATAGTAAGAAGAGGCCCTTGATAGCACAAATCTAGACTATTTCTGGAAGAGTTTGTACTAAATGTGAGAATAATGTTTGAAAAGGAAGAAGACAAGGTCATTTTAAAATCCTTGAGAATGACTGATACACACTACCCAAAAGACAGCACTTGAGGCTATACTAAACTTAGGCAAAAAAAAGAATGTGTTATCTAGGGAATAATGAGAAAGAATACCAAAGGAGGCAATTCAGAAAAGAAATAAAAATTAAGTAAAAGCAAAAATGACATTAAAGTTTAAAAAGCAATAAAAATCTTTCTTTTAATTAACCCTTTTATTCTTCTATTGCCTTATTTTAGTTCAATACTTTCTCTGCTTGAGTATCTTTTTCCTCAAAATAAGAGCAGCTATAAAAAAATTAAGAATACAGAGACTTCATAGAAAGAGCAATGTCCTCCACTATCAAACAATGGGAGCTTTTTCTTTTTTTTTGCTGGTTTTAAGTCAGTGTTGCTTTAAAGTGCTTTTTAATATACCTGTTTTACGTTGGTGTGAGTTAGATGTAGCCATGTGGGGCCAGTGCACTCAAAATAGTGTAAGACAAGAGTAGTCTGGCAATCCAAAGATGAAAGGCAATGGCACTTTCACATTACTACAATAGTTAAAATTTTGCTTGACACAGCATTGACTTTCATTAAACCAAAATGTCAGTTTTATTCTGTTCTGGAAGGTGGCAAAGCAGAGCTACATGAGCAATAATGGGATAAGACTGTGAGGCTATAATAGCACAGGAATGTATATAAATTATAGAGGCTGTTAATATGTTTTGGAGGGCTTTAAGGACTTTGTTTAGCTACTTAAAAGTAGTCGTTCATGATAAAGCAGAACTCATAGCTTGCTTAATGCTGTTGCTGAACCTTGACCTACTCTCTGATTGAAGGAGTAAGAAGATTCGGAAAGCGCCAGAACCTGTTTGAGCCAGAAAAAGGAGTCATAGTAACCACTAGCCTAAAAAACAGGAAAGAGAAAGAACCCACCTAGAGACGAGAAAAAGGACCCAATGAGAGAGGAGAAGACCCCAGACCCCAATATTACTATTGGACCAGACTATGGTGTGTGGGTTGGGAACTTGGATTGTAAGGGTATAACTGCCCAGGGATTTGAGTATTTGAGTCCCTCTCCAGAGGCACGCAGCTCAATCTGTCTAAATTAGTGCACCAGAGGTAGAATAAATTACATTTTTTATTTTGAAGGCCTTGATTAGAGATCTTGAGGGAACCTAGGGTCGAGCCTGTGGGAAGAAGAAGAGCCCGAGGGTGAGTGTGTGTGTGTGCGCACGCGCGTGCGAGGAGTCAAAAGGGGCACCTGTCGGCTCACCGGAGTCACCCACTGCGAAGGAACTCCGGTCCCGGCAGTTAAAGTCTCAGGTGGTGTGTGTGGAACTCCTGGATTGGTGTGTGAATCTTCGGGCAGTGGCTTCTCCCTTAACAATTCTACTGTTTAAGAAATGGATATATTCTCCTGTGGACACATGATCTGAAAGGCCCAAGAATGTTCTCTCTGAAATTTCTGACAGTGGCTGATGACCTTTCCAGACAGACTGGTGCTCCCAGTTCTTGTCAGATGCATTATTCATAGCATTGAAACCCAAAAAAGAAAACCTCAAACCTTTCCAAACTGGATCTAATTGGAATGCGGTTTTAGAAAGAAAATGCAGGCTGAAACGATCTCTGCCTTCAAAGACTGTTTTTCCAGATGTCAAGAGTTAGCTGGTGGAGACAACACCTCTTTTACAGAAAGAATCTGAAGCTTTAGAGGTCAGGGCTCTCGAAAAGCAGTGGATTTAAAGAAACATTGCTTTCATTCACAACTACCATTGTGATTTTTTTCAGATGTCAGGATCCTAATTTTTATCATGACCCTTACTGCTCAGAAGCTTCACTCAAGTGTGCCAAATGGCAAGTGTGTCTGCGCTGTCTGGTTCAAACAACACATTTACAAAGTGTTATTTTTCTGAACAAGTTTTTCAGAGAAAACATGCAAGACCTATTAGATATCTTTCTCACCATGCTTTCCTGAATTAAAAAAAAAGAAAAATTAGAAGTGTGGCCTTCAAGTAATCACATTTGGTAGGAATGATAGCAAGTCAATATGCTAGTTATGTAGACAAATTTTATTTTGAACTTTTCGCTGTTAAACAGAAGCAGAAATCCATGCTGATATTTACTGTTATTTTGATTTTTCTTAATTTAAATTTAGAAAAGGTTTCTAATTTAAAGGCTTTTATATATAAATATAAAAATTTAAATTTTGTCTAAATATTTGTAAAAATATTCAAACAAGTATCAATATGTAAACATCAAGCATGAAGTAGTTTCATATCTAGATAAGGCATTCATCTCAATTAGCTCAAAAAGCACATGAAATCACTGTCGATTCTAATGGGCCCCATTTTGGCAAGATACTAAATTTAAGCACTATTAGACTACATGAAATGATCCGAGACAGACGAATTTCATGATTATTCAGCGGGAGCAATTTGGTAGTTGTTAATTGCTATCAGGGGACATAGAGACCATGCCTCTCAAATGGGCAAGATCTCCTAGGGAGAAATACTGCTAGCATAAGGCATTTTCTGCACACACACTGATTAAATGAACCAATTAATTAAGTGCTCACATGTGAATTACCATGTGCCCAGAGTTAGGGGGACCATTCAGTTAGAGTAGTAAGCTGAGGAGGCAATTGCAAGTCAGGAAAAGAGCCATGGCAGGTGTCAGAGCCTTCCACCACCGGGACAGCTAATTTCCTCCATCATATCCTTTTGCTTTGCTGACCAAAGGCAAACCTAATGAGCCTGCTACTCTCTGTATTACATACAAATAAGTAGCAAGTAAGTACTCCTCTTTGAGTGGGTTCATGGCAATAATCATGTCATTGATAATTACCCAGCACATCAGAAATAAACTCCAGAAGCCGTCTTTGAACATCTATGTGTTTCTGAAAAACTGTTCTTCCACCCTAACCCATTCATTTATCTTGACCAATAAATTTAGTTCCAAAACAGCTCTTTTCCCATTTTGCCTTCACTCACAAGAGCTTCTGAAAAAATTAATCCTCAATCTGTCCAAAGTCTATTTGCATGCCAAAACTGCTCTCGGAATCATTCCTCTTTAAATCTATCTCCCAGCTTTGCCCTCCTCCTGTAATGCTTTTGCATCCATCATAGACACGTATTAATGGCTGTTTATGAATATCAAAAAATTGATTGTCCATACTCTTGGTCAGTGAAGATCATACAGAGGTTGGGGCCAAATTCTTGGTTAATGTAACTTTCCACACATAAATTAGGAATGAAAAAAAATGCCACAGACTTAGCTAAAAAGGTTTTTTCCATTACAGCACTTGATATTACAGATAGCCAGATCCCAAAACATTTGCAACTGATAAAGCTTCACTTCATCTAGGTTGTTTGTATTGTTTTTTGCTTATTCTAGAAGGCTGAGCCAGAATATCACAACTCTGATCATTACTGGCCTTTAAGTTGCCACCCAATCTGATCCACAGATAGCTAATAGGTATTTATTTGTTCATATCCCAGCAAAACACATTGACTTGATGTCTAGCACTGATATTTACCTCCCTAAAGTGCTTATATGGAACAAATCACACTTCCTCTCAGATATTATTTTAAGGGTTAAAAGCCAATATAATTTAGCAGTACATTTCTGAACCTATTAATGATTAAATCCACCTATTTTGAAAACAAGATGACAAAAACAATACTTAATATTACAAGTAAGGTCTCTATACTGGTTTGTGGATTTCCTTTTCTCTCCTAGAAAGATACTAGCTAACACACTTTTGGAATGTGTCGTATCAGAAACTTATAGCCGTCCTGTGATTGACTACTGCACCTCAGCTGATCAGCTCCTAGCTTATCACAGAAATGCTTGTTATTAGTCCCCTAGTGTACGACATTCCATGCTGTGCTATTGAATTTCATCCCATTTCTATTACTTGAGTCTTCAGGGTCATCCAATATACCCCTTGGCTATTTCATTCAACTAATGATCCCAGCCAAATACCTCCTTCATATTTTTCTCTTATTCCCATTTCTGTGACTTCTTCCTTCCTGCCCAACAGTTCCTGACTCAAAGACTTACCTTTTAGCAAGGCCCAACACTTCTAATTCACGTCAGGTTTTATGCTAGAAAATTCCCAGAATATATACTAACACCTCACACACATTTTGGAATCAATATTCTCACCTATTTTTACTGGGGGAAAAAAATAATGAAGAAAATATTCATATGTTTCTAAGAAGTTACATGGGAATAAGGTTTTTTCTTCTTCTTAAAGAAACAGAATTTGAGAAACAGAAGACAAGCTACTAGAGAGCGGCAATCCATGCATCAGTATTAGTTTAAATATACTCACCGATTATAGCTAATATCAGCTTTGAATGCAACATTTTTTATTCAAGATCAAAAAACATTTTATATAAGTTTTACACTGGGAAATCAAGGTCATAAATACAAGACATGCACAGATCAATAGTCAAACTTTATTTATCTGGCAGGAAACTGCGACAGTAAAAACTTATGATTATTACATTTCTTTGCTCAGCTTGAACGCGGCTAGGTAAATATTCGTGAATAGAATTTTCCTAATTCTAAAAACATAGTATATTCTTAGTTTAGCCTTGTTTAAATATTCCTGAATAGAGAATACCTATGCAATTAAACACTTCATAATAATCTATGTTATACTACTCTAAAAAGCTCCACAATCTGATAAGCAGCTAGCTCCTCCTCCCAAAGACATTTCTTTTTTTCTTCTCCTTCTGAAGAGACACTCTTGTGAAATTTTAATAACACTACAAACCCGCTGATCTTCACTATGATACATAGTTAATGTTCAAAAAACTGTGACTAGCCTATGATAAAGCAGTTGATTTATATCAGTCTTCTACATTATTTAATTTCTTACCTATTATTAGCAATGATCCTGCAGGTATCCAAAATATTCCAGCTAATGTAAGACAATGAGAAACGTCTAGAAACATAGAATAGAATCATTTAGGTTGGAAAGGACCTTTAAGATCATTAAGTCCAACTGTAAACCTAGCACGGCCAAGTCCACCACTAAACCATGTCCCTAAGCACCACATCTACACGTCTTTTAAATACCTCCAGGGACAGTGACTCCACCACTTCCCTCGGCGGCCTGTTCCAATGCTTGACAACCTTTTCGGTGAAGACATTTTTCCTAATCTCCAATATAAACCTCCCCTGGCGCAACTTGAGGACATTTCCTTTTGTCCTACTGCTTGTTACTTGGGAGAAGAGACCGACACCCACCTCGTTACAACCTCCTTTCAGGTAGCTGTAGAGAGTGATAAGGTCTCCCTTGCCTAAGCCTCCTTTTCTCCAGACTAAACCACCTCAGTTCCCTCAGCCACTCCTCATAAGACTTGTTCTCTAGACCCTTCACCAGCTCCGTTGCCCTTCTCTGGACAAGCTCCAGCACCTCAATGTCTTTCCTGTAGTGAGGGGCCCAAAACTGAACACAGTATTGGAGGTGTGGCCTCGCCAGTGCCAAGTACAGGGGGATGATCACTTCCCTAGTCCTGCTGGCCACAAATAGCATACAAATATTAATTTCCTGAAGTGCTTAGCACACCATTAGAATATTTAATGGGCAATCAGCTTAAGTGAAGTTAATGATACAGATTGCAACAAAACTGTAATGATTAAAGCCCAGTTAAAGACAAATATGACACAGAGGCATCAATTCAGCTCTGTGTCAAAGCATTCCCTATTTAACATGAATTCTGGCAAAAAATGCATTATAACATCCATTTTGTTTTTCATAAGCTCTACTCGCAGTTCTCCTACATAAATTGTATTTAAATAGAAATGGTAACTCATCTTCTCCTGCATGCACTTGCTTTTCATCCTAGCTAAGTTTTGCGGTTTTGTTTTTTATTTAAAGCAGTTAAAAATATTAATGTACTAGTGCAAAGGAGTAAAGAAGCCTATAACCTTAATTATAATTACTTAAGCATAAAAAGACTAGACACAGCTGGGTGACACTTCTGTCCCAGAGAACAGCTTAGTCAATGAACTGAAAGGAAATGCTTCCCCAGGTGCTTTGGAAGATGTCATGATCTCTTCAACATGATGAAGCTAACGGGCTTACGGAGATCAGGGTAAAAGCCAGTTATGGGGTTAAAAGGTACAGCCATCACAGTTTGAAGTTTTAATCTTGAAGAAGTTACAACTTTCTCTCCTCATGGCTGCCATAGGAACATTTCAATGCAGGCTTCATATTATTCAAGTTAAACTAGTGAAGAAAACCTTAAGGTCACTTGATAACAAGTGGAACCATTGTGCAAGCTGAGAAATCCATGATTCAATGCCTTCTGATGCTAGTCTCTGACACCATGAGTTTTAGAGATCTAAGTATTCCAGGAGAAAGCTTTTCACCACAGAGAGAAGGGCGACTGTTGCTCATTCTTCTGGATCACTACCGAGTGTCAAATACTACAATGCTACCACACTTAATCTCAAGTACATACAAGGCATTTATCTAAGATGTCAGGGTAAAATTCCACCCACTCATCATGGCATAAATGAAACCACAGATGAAATTCAGTCTCATTTAACAGATGCTGTCTGTCCCTTCCTGGGTAGTTTTTCCTCCAGGTGGGGAAACTATTGTGAATGGTTCTAACCTCTGAACCCAGGGGCTGCTGATTCAGAGTCTGTAAAGAGCCCAATAACTGGTTTTAACTCTTGCCAGTTCCTGTTAGAAGTCATTATTGGGACAGAGCGCATTGCTTTACTCATACAGCCTCCCTTCCCTATTTTAAAGCAACTTTTAAAAAAGCTATGAAATCTGCAGTAACCTTGCATTACAAATAACTAATAACATGTTGCTATGCTATGCTCTTGCAGCTACTGGTTGCTGCTATTTAATGGAAAACTCATTAAAGAAACAGTTCTTGCAACCATTCTTCCAATTAACATAACAGCAAATCATTTTCATAGCTAATGACTTTTCTAGACTGCTCAGTTCCTAATTCATTCTGTGTTGTTACCGGGTCTTGCAATTATGCCCCAAGTCATAATTACCACAGTTGCCATGTAGCAGTAGACCCTTGTTGTTTAACATGCTAGCACTCAGCCCTCCAGTGGGCTGTGACCACTGCCCAGCCAAGATCTTCCCAGACAAAGTAAGAAACTAATGCCTCCTTTCTTCCTCCTCCCATCTGAATTTTAAGAAAAAGACACCTATATAAGTTTACTTCCATGTTCACATGGGCAAGTTGATGAACTATGTCCTGTGGAAACAATAGTGCATAAGGTCAGGCTTTCTCTGCAAAGAAACTCATGTCAAAGTGACAACAGCTCTGGGAAGTCAGGGCTTACCGAGCCTTTTCTTTGTGCTTCAAATGTTACTTCAAATACCACAAAGCTATCAGGCACCACTAATATCGTTCTGTAATTGAACTATAATAAACATGATCACATTCTGATGAAGCAGCGTATTTTCCAGGTCAAGTGCTTTGACAGTTTCTTACAGTATTACATGGAGCAAGCCAATAATGAAAATGAACAAAAGATAAAATCATATTTGATACATACGTCTTCCTTAGCCACACTATTAACTTACAATATGAAGCTAAAGGGCAGCTCATAATTACCTTTAGACAAGGTCTTCATAATGGCTTGCATTATGAAAGTTTCACTGAAAGGTTTATATTCATATAATATATAGTGATCTAAAGAAGTTTATGTAAAACACCACAGAAGTCTGGCTTTGTTGTGTCTTGGAAAAAGATTAATATACCTGGTATAAATCAAGAGTCTCACAGTGGTGATAAATCAAGTGTTAGAAAGATAAAGTTAGTTACAGGGAAATGGAAGATTAGCAGTGAGTGAATTTAGCTGCTGGAAGTGTAATAAACTACAAAAGACTTGAAGAGAAAAAACATACATGAAGTCAGACAACTGTGTGGTCATTTATCTTCATACTTGCAAGCTAAGATAGGCATAAAAGTTGATATTCTGAAGTTAACACTAGTTTACCAGAGTATAGGCTTGTGCAAATCGGTTAAGCACTGTTAATTCTCCAAAAGAGAGGAGAACACATCAGCCAACTACCCAGAACAGCACATTGCCTTGACCATGATTCTGCTTTTCAAAGTCAAGCTAAGTGTGCAAGAGGCCCACCACCAACACTGCTCAGAGTCAGCTTTTCATTCTTCAGAAATGTTACATCCATTCTGCATAAGGATCTGCCCACAGAGATCTGTATGCTAATCATTTCCAGACTACATTACTGCAACCCACTATCCTTGGAGCTGAAATAGAAGAACAGTATCCCAGTTCTTTCACGTGTTGGTGGTATACTGCTCTGCTCTCCTCTGTTGGCATGCAGCAAACTTGCTAGCTGAAGGATCCGGGGTAAGTATCACTCTTTCTTCCCAAATCTTCAGGGTAGATGAGATTTCCCCAGAAACTTACTGATAAGGAAACCCAGAAAGAGGTTTCCAAGATCAAGAAATAAACTTGTTTAGTAAAAGAAATAATCCAAGGCCACATGCAAGGCTTGATATACACAGAGATACACATCAGCTTCCCCCTCTTAATAATGGGGTCAACAATGTTTTCATGAAGTACCTAGAAAACTTCACTTTCCTGGGGCTGAGGCACTGGAGGCACTGGATTTTTGGTTTCCTTTAAAACACCAAAGGATCCATCACCGAGATTTATACTGGTTTTTCGTTAAATGTACTCTCACCAACCTCAAAGGAGAGTCTTCATCTTTTATCTATGCTCTCTTCTGGCATGTTTTTTGAAAGACAAATCTGCAGCACACACATAAATATTTATCTTATTTGAAATGAATGTTACAGGTGCATTCTTCTAAAACATATGATTTATATGACTGGTCTAATTTCAAGCCCACACAGAAGAGATTAATTCAGTGAAAAATCAAAATTAGATTCCATAAAAGATAAGGAAGCCCTAGAACAATTGTATGAAAATTGCAGACATGAAAGTAATCTGTTCTCCTGCCAACCTGCCCAAGCTTCTCAGTCTTTCCTATAGTCTGCTTTTGAATTCTCCTCCTTATCAAATTTCCTACCTTTTGCTCTTGCTCCCTCCTTCTAATTTGTATCAGACCTGTTTTACCTTCTGCTGAAAAGATATTCCAGAACTTTATGCACCAAGACAAACAAATTATTTCATTCTAAGATCCTTCCTCTACTCCTTTTTGTGATTCTTCCTCTAGGAGTTATATTTTTTGCTCTCCTTTAATTATTGGACATCTGGGGAAAAAATTGATCAAATGAAAACATTTTAAACTACATATTTTCCACCTTCCTTGGATTTTCCAAGGCATGCTTATCTTCTTTTGCTGGATGACCACTAAGAACCATATTTGCAGTATTTACAGTATACTTCCAGCATTTTTAGTAGTCACTGAGACACTGGAGATAGATACCTGTATCTATAGATAGATATTATCTGCATATATATATATATATATGTACACCCACATGTTGGCATTATATGTATTATAATAAAAGGTTACTTGTTAAAATGACAACATAATTTCCCTACTTGATACAATAGATATTTCTTCAGGGTCATGATATCTGGAAAGAAAGAGCAAATGTTGCACTAACTGGCACAACCTTGCTGAATTTTAATAAGTAATAATGGTATAATACTGTAGAAATGCATCCTGTGTATTTCCTAAATTTAGTACAATTCCTCCATATTATGCAGAATCTAAGAAACATTGAAGACTTCCTTATATAAAACCAGATATTTACCTTTCAACCTGCATTTTTTTTTCTTTTGCCTTTTTTTTTTTAAAGTTACACATACATATTTTTGCAGTCAAGTCTCTACTGATCCAAACCTTCCCAAGGGAAATATATCTAAAACATAACCTTTGTGAGCTTTCTTCTATTCATTGCTAAAACCAGCTTATTTTACAGAAGTGACCTTCCAAGTGATATTAGCAATCCTCATGTGGCTGCCAATATCTGTATGTTTACTTTGATGTAAGCTTAATATGCCATGAATTCTAGTGCTCCTCATGAAAAAGAACTGAATTATTTTATGTAGTATTTGAATCATTTTATATGCATAGGGATTTACTCACAAAAATCTGAAGTCTATATAACCCTCTAAAATGCTCAGCTTTCAAGCTGGTTTGTTAAATTCAAAAATAAACAAGAACACTTAACAAAAACCAGGTTACTTGTCTCAGCAGAGATTTTTTTTTTTTTTTTCCCCCCAAATATATGAGGCCTGATCATTGTGGATCATCTCTGAAGCCTGCATTCAATACAGGGTACTGCTCTGGAATATGTAACACAAAAAACCCAAAGTATTTTTAAAGTAAAAGCACATCTATTTATGAAACTTCAATATAAACGTATAATTATAATTTACTTCATAATGGCCTTTTAAAAGTGAAATGTTTTTTCTTCCTTCTCAGCACAAGTTTGCCACCATGTAAAGGTGTTCCTGATGCATATTTCCTCTTACTTTTTGGTAATTTCTGTCTCAAAGCTCTTTCTGGTCCCCAACTCTATGCACACATATCTCAAATTCCTGGATGAAACACAGTGCTGACATCAGCACTCAGAAGCACTCTTACTTATGAAATCTACTGATTTCAAGAAAAGTTTTATTTGAAATATTAATTATAACTCTTGAATGACAAATCACACACTTTAAGAAAGTAAATCAACTAGTAGGCAGCAGTCCTACATGATAAATATAATTTAAACTAAAATAAAAAATGTGTTTAAGTGGTTTGCTGGGTTGAGGCCTAAATACATCCCCACAGAATTCAATAACCATGAGCACTTAGATTAGGACTGGAGGAGGGAAAAGAAAAACATTAAATTTGATTTATTTGACTTTTATATTTTCCCAATACCATTTGTATATTACTTCTTAGGTAGCTCAATTTATGTGAAAGAAGTTTTGTGCCATTTTAAAGTAGGGGGCACAGAAAAATTAGACTAGTCAATTCATTTGAGGGCAATTTTTTCAATGATGTGAGCTCAGATGGAGTTTGCCCAATTTTCCTCAAACTTTGAAGAACCACTTTTCCTGTAGTTTCATGGTAAACCTGTCAATTTGGAAGCCAACAGAAATTAGTTTTCCCACTCAAAAGCTAGAAAGAAACTAAAAATACAGTTTGGAATGGGATTTAATTTCCTCTACCTAACTTAATGATTACACATAACCCAAATAAAATAGGACTATAAAGTCATATATCTAGTGTTTTATTACTACTTGTGTGTTGGGTGCATATATATATCCACACACACATTCACACCCACATAAAAAAGTAGTTGGAAAGTATTTTTATTAAAAGAAACAAAATTGTGGGTTCTTTCTCTATCTAATCCAAACCATACCAAAAAAAAATGTTAACAATAAAGCCTATATAAAGAGTTACACAAGAAATATATTACAGTATATGCATTTAATTAATAAAATAGAATACAAGCAGTATTCTGACAGTACCTCACCAGAAAATCTGGTATTTATGTCCTACACTCTACTACATGTCCGTGGCAGTACACTCCGCACCCGACTCCCATCCCGCCAGCAGGAAATGAAACTTCTCCAGGCAGGGAGAAGGGGAAGGAAACCCTGGAGGCCGCAGGTTGAAATTTGAACTGGCCAATAGGGATTAAATGACCACAGGTCAGATTCGACAGGGGTATAAACGCGGTCCTGCCGGAGTACACGCTGGCAGTCCTCCTCGGAGCAGCGGGTCTGCAGTTGGGGACTCCCCCTCGGGTCGGGGCACCGCCCGAGGTAACTCCTCGAGGGAGAGAGCCCTCAGCTTTTAGGTGAGTACTATGAGCATTTTGAGCCATCACTTTAAATCTTGGGGATTCTTAAGTCAGCCGTGTAGTATTAATTCTCTTTACATCATTGAGCCTGTGGTTTTATAAAATGTTACCGGACTTCTAACTAACTTTTGCTGAAGAATAAATCTGACTTTTAACACCTGTTGGATTTGGTTAGTCGTGCATCCGTAACAATGTCCTCAGAGGCACTGTGTATGAAGTGGGGAAATCACTTCTCTGCCAGGGAATAAAGTCTGCTGATGCCTCTTTTTTGAAAATGGTGTTATACAAAGTAACAGCTTCTTGGAGTAAGACAGAATATAAAATTCTCCATGAGGATAACTCCTTCTCTAAGACAGTTCCAGGATGCTGAGGCAATTTTTTGTGAAAGCAAGGATGGTGAAGGTATGTTCTTCTTAGGTCAGAATATCAGTGCCTCCTGCTGAGAAGAACTGGATATGCTTCAGATCCTTTCCACATATTATTCTTTAATTCAAAACAGACTTTGTTCAGATATGGCTACTTAAGACATTACTTTATGTTCTGTTGAGTATGGTCCAGGTACTTCTAAGCATTGTCTAAGTCCAAGATGAAGTATAATTAGCCAAACCAAAACTACAATTATCTTGCTGATTTTTAAGAGAGTATGTACACAAATAGCCAAAAACTCCAAATAACAAGCCTGGTTATCTAAAAAGTGGTTAAAATTAAATCTTTCATGCAGAAAAATGCAAGTCACTCTGTAAATAATCCAGAGAAATGGAAATACAATGCTATTGACCTCAGGTTTTGTTAATTTTATTTCATTTTAGTTGCTATTATCTTTAAGTACTTCAAGTAAGTATGTCTTCAGGGCCTTTCTAGAACTATCATGATGATTTAGTGTCAGATTGCAGCAGGACCGTTCCTGAAACGATCTCTCAGTTTTATAATTGGTTGTAAAATACTGCAATAATTTCACTTTTTCTATAGCCAATTTTTCTCTATATCAATTATTTCTTTTTTACTCCATTTGATAGACTATCATAACAACAAAGTATTTTTAGGAAAGGCTATTCCTTATGGTTTGGGGGGGGGGGGGGGGAGTGAAAATGAAAAAAAGTTACTATAAAGAAAATATTTTTGATACATTTCTCTAAATTCAGGAGCTGAGACAAGGTAGTTGTGCTTAAAGTAACTATTAAGGCTTTAATAGCTACAGAACCTAGGATTATGTATGGTTAATTACCAATAAAAGTTTGCAGAACCAGTTCTTTCTTTCTTTGTTTTTAATTTACCCAAAACAATTTCATTCACATTTTATTCTGTTAATAATTTATTTCAGGGTTAATTTCTCCCAAGAAAAATTTTAAAATGTCTAAAAAGTTTAAAAAGCTAAGAATAAAGATGGAGAAAGTTTCTTCTCCTCCGTGGATGCTGAAACAAATCCCATGGCAATAAGTACGTCTTGTGAAACCAGCAGATTGCTGCCATTAGCTTTCACGACAACCAGATTTTTGTGATTTTAACTCCTTCCCTCACTTTGTCATTAGCACAAAGCAACAGAAGATTAGCAAAAATGAATCTGATAGAGTGAAGGATAGCATAAGGGGAGGGGGAAGGATGAAGGGGAAGACTAGCTAAATGGGGGTGGATGAAATGTCTCTGTTTCAGAAAGAATGCATTAAATAACTACTTAATGGAAGACAGATAAATAAGTAATGCTTTAAAAAAAAAAATCTCACTTCTTTGTCTTATGATTCTAATCTATGCAATAGCACAACTTCAGCAAAAGAGTATGTTGGGGCTTTCAAGCCTGTGACACTATCCTAGAAGGTATTAAAAACAGCCTAATGCTTCTACTTGCTGTGCAATTCTCTAGCTAGTGGGACATTTTATATAAAAAGTGCATTTAAGAAAATGGAGTGTTGTTCACAGTTATCTGGAGAAGTGGATTCTTTAAATCAAATGAAAAGAAATGTCTGCCTGGAGTCCTAAGTCAGATGAAAGACTTCAGAGAGCACTTCAGAACTAACTTGAGTATTGACTAGATGTATGTGGCTCACTCTTACAGTGAAGAGTTTTTCTAATCTTATTTGAAGGTACCTAACTCTCCCGATTTCACCATATGGGGGATCTCTAGTACTTGTGTCAGGGCTCTATTTAGAAAACTAGACAGAGTAAGCTAAGTCCAGCAGCACTTTTTTTATCCAGCTACAATCTCTAATCTCAGTAACACAGACATGCCCTTTAAACACACTGTCCTTCCATTTCCACCTCTGCATCTGGGAGTCTGGATTATTAATTTGCTCTCTGAACAAAGGTCTGTGTTGTATGAAATGCTTGCATAGTATTGACTATGCAGAACAAGAAAAAAAAGTAGTCATAAATAAACAGGGAGGAAAAACACTTCTAACAATTTTACAAGTTAAAAACAGCAAGAGCTATCCAAGGCAACAGAGCATGGTTTTTTGGAGACTTTGTTTCTCCCTCTGAGTGAAAGAAAAATACATGTCCACTTTTTCATTCTGTCAAAGTGAGTCATTTTTTCTTCCTGGACGAAGACAGCAAAGACTAACTAGAGTCTGTTCCACCACTCTTTAATGTTCAAGCTCAGAGTTTGTTTGAAGTGCTGCACAAATGAATTCCTAGGAGCAACTGAACCACTAAGGTGTAGTTTAGATCATCCAGTTAATTACTCTAAACAAAAAAGCTAGTTATTCAGCCTTTCCTTCCTTGTATATCACACTGTACCTGAGAATACAGATAATGAGAGTAAGATTTAACTGTTACTACATACTGACAAATACATTGGCAGGCTGTTGTCGAGTACACGAAGCTGTGATTCCTGTTGTTGCAAGAACAGAAATGTGGTTCTCAATATTTGCAGTGATAATGTTTCTCTCCATCTTTTGTGACATTTCATTCTCACATATGAAGAAGAGAGATACCAGTTTTTCACTTGCATGATTGAACATTGCGTTTCAATAAACCATGTATATTTTGCCTAATCATGATTTTAACGAAGAGCCGAGCTTTGCATCTTTCTGTTCTGGGGAACTTTTTAAATAGTTCTGTTCTGAAGATCTTAAGTGTGTGAAGGAATGATTTTTATATCCAGTAAATGTCTTAAAAATTATGCTTACAACTCAACCTAAATTCCTTTTTTAATTAATACATTCCATCTGCAAATTATTCTTCCAATTTGTGATTACATTGCTTTCCTCTGATCTTGAACACATGGGATTTACATTTGCCTTGAGGAAAAGATCTATCAGACAAGTGCTTTAAGAAGAAAAGTTGACAAATACTACATGAATGAGTCACATATGATTCCTTGCATTTTGCAAGCAGTGAGACTTACTGTTGCAAACAAAGGATGTCAGTGAGCTGGAAATGGACTGATCTATTGCAAACTTGATGCATTTTCCCAAATGGTGATGAATTTAAGAGCAGACAATGAAAACAGCTGCCTGGAAAGTAGTCAAAAGGCAAAGAGAAAGACTGGAAGGATGGAAAAGAATGATAGACACTAAGTGATTGCCAAAATCTGGAGAATGATGTTTTCAGAAGAAGCCTGAGGCAGCGTGTGTCAGAAAAAATGTATCTCTGAAATAACTCACTGAAGTTATTAGGATGTTATGCAGCAGTGGCTGCACAGATGGAAGACAAAAAATGTTGACAAAAGACCTACAAGAAGGTCAACCTTAATGAATTAACTACTAGAGAACAAATTGACTTTCAATTCTTTTTTCACTTACTCTCTTGCATTTTAATCTTGCCCCATATAGTCTGGGAATATCAACAATAAAATATTTAGTTATGTATTTTTATCTCTTTCTTTGTGGCAAAAAAAAGAAAAATAATCTGAAAAGAAAAAAAAAAGCAGATCAGTAGTAATGAAGTAATTTGTCCCATGTTGTTCTTTTTGTTCTCTTAAATTAATCAATAGAAACCATTTGTCAATTAACCGTCTCCCTACAGAACTCAAAAAGACCAGTTATGTACCTAGCACTATTTTTTCATAGGTTTATTCTAACAGTGCACTTCTGGAAAAGTTTATTATTTAATAGACTTACATGAATGAACTTTTTAAAATGAGAAAGGTTAAGAAAATACAAAGTCTTACTGAGGAAGAGTTGTCTGTATACAAGAATTTTTACTTAACAAGTAGCTTCTAGCAAAATGAATTGCAATTGATTTCTTCCCTATTCCCCTCCCCTTCTTTTTCCTTCTCTTTTTGGTTGACTGTGTTTTTAGGCACCACATTCTATAAACTAACTGTAAAAAACTTCCTCTCTTCCACACTACAAATACCTAATCATGTAATTCATCCCTTTTACATATTCTGCATTCATTTCTCTACTGTAATTCTAACATTAGTGTGTATATATATATATATGGCCCAGTTCTCAGTCAGCCTAACTCAGTCTAGCTACATTGATCCTAGCAAAGGACTGGTGTCTTAGCCTGCAGAACAAGCCCTGCACACTCCATTAAATCTGTACATGCGCTAAATGGTATGCGCTGCAGAGAGCAAACAGATCTTTGCCTTAGAAGAGAGGCCTGTTCAGTCATCTCCTGGCCATACCACTTCTCCATGGATTTTTAAGCCGTTCAGTATTCCCCTATTGAACATCATTGTATGTAGACTGTGTCACAGAAAATCTTAAGAAGGTAAGTCCCTTGATGATGTATTTGGGTGGCCTTCTCTGGTTTTCTGGGCAGGAGTTTTAAAAGATTTGAAAAGGGCACAGTTGTGTTTTATAGGTACATAGGCATGAGTTTTATAGGTACAGCACAGCTACCACTGCCCTGGAAAAAGCTGAATGAAACAGAAAGTGATAATCCAGGACAAGCCCTTGAAAATAAACTTTCTTCTGCTCCTCACCATAACTTTATTTCCTTTTTAGTTCTTTATTAGCAGAACTAATAAGTAAAAAAGAACTGTAAATACCCATCTAGTGCCTTAATAATAAAACCACCTTACCTCTTTTTTGGACAGATGTTAGAATCTGGAATTTGCTACAGAATGCTTCAGGCAGATGCTCAGTCAGACTGCAGGCTGTCATCCCAGAACTTCTTTTTCTATGATACGTCTGGCTAATATTTAGCATATGTCAAAATAAAGTTATAATCTCCACTTCAAATTAATACCCTTATACCATATCAGTCTTCATGAGTGTTCTTTTTATTAACTGAAGTAATCCTAATTGCTTCAGACTGTGTCCAAACTCAATTTGACATATGATATATTGCTCTATTTTTTTTATTTCCACACAGCTCTTTAAATGTAAATCATGAGTAGCCTCTGGATATCAGGGAGAGTTTGGAAATCTGACTGTCTTGTTACATAGTGTATATTGTTTCAGTAATGGCAACACTACCTGGCAATTCAAAATAGTGATACAACTTGTACCTCCACTAAAAATAGTCCAATAGTCAAGGCATCTTAGGTGATAGCTATGGTTACAGACACCAGTATTAGCAATTCCTAAAAGCAGGAGACATGAAAAATACATCTATCTACTTTATTTCCTAATTTGAAATTGCTTATTTTGGATCAACTTTTAAAATAAGCACCCATAAATAAATCTACAATGTTTACCAGGTTTTCCTCTGTGTAGATAAATATATAGTTTCAGATGTCACTTAGTCACTTAATCAGGAACCTCCACATATCATACAAGCCCCATGCAAGAGACTGGAATTAACTTTATCCCACTGTAGTCAAAGTTTTGTTATTAATGTATAATGGAGCCAGAATTTCCCATTTCCCTAATGCTTCAGCTGCTGCAAACATACATTCTGAGATACCAAACTTAAAACACAAATACCATGAACACAAAATCATCAGATATTAAAATTAGGATTGAAATGCATTATAACAGACACAAACTTTGCATGCATATTTGTGAAGTAAAATGTAGCCCTTGGTAAGAAATCTAGGTGGCTGTTTATTTGATATCTCTCCCTAGCTGTGAGATATGTTGTGTTGGTCCAACAGGTAAAATTTAGGAAGAGCTGTTGAGATCTGAATGACTCATTTTTCCATTTTGTTTTCCTTTCTCTATGAAAAGAAACTGGAAAAAATGAAAGGAATCAGCCGAAGTACCTGGCTTTTATGGGATACAGCCTCTTTCATCTAAGAAGCCAAAAGCACTTTATCCCATATCAACGCAGGAACTGATGCAACAGGATTCAGTAAGATGGACAACAGATGGAGGTTAAAATAAGTCAGTAGAGTTGATATAACCAGAACAAAATAAACTACCATTAATCAAGGCAGGAGAGGCTCTACAGGTTAACTAACTCTCGTTGCAGAAGGCAAAGTGGATTTGCCATCTAAATTACGATCCTGTATCATTAAGATACAGCTACATGAAGCCCTTATGCCCTGCTTGGAGCTAAATGGAAGTATGTAACTTCTTACACTAAGTTGTTTTAAGAATTCAGCAATATTTGATTAAGACTGCTTTAACTCAATTTTTTTCTTTGCGAGAGAGGTAAAGGAGCAAAGTAGAGAGAAAAAAATTTAAGTATTTCCTGAGTTTAGAGGCCAGGAAATGAATACTATTTTTGTACAATATAAAAAACCCAACCAGGATAACAGTTCATAGGACACATCTGAAAGGAATAGTTCCTGCCAAAAGGAACTATAATTGTATAATTAAATTCCTGTAAGAAATTCAACGGAAATTCAGTTCTTGCATGTAAAGTTCAACTTTGCCAGTTCCTTAGTCAGGAGCTAAAACCAAAATCTGAGTAGACACCTATGCAGCAATGTTGCTAAGAGGAATTATTGTAGTATTTTAGCTCAAGAAGATAAAGACATGGTGGAGGAAATTTAATAAGAAAAGCCTTCCCTATCATAAAGTATGGGACTCGTGTAACTCTAACCTGTATTTGAACACCTGTCGAAAACTGTAATGTGAAATTTTAAGTCCCTTTTATGTTTCTTCATCATTAATACAAACCTCATTTACTGTGTGCACTATTGCTTACACATCATTATTAGGAAATGCTGTCAAAAGACTGATGGTGGCTATGAAAGACATTCGTTGTATTTAAAGCAAGAGCTTAGAACAGATCACTATGTAAAAGAAATACCATCGTCCCAGGATCTGTTTCCCAGATCTCCAGGGTGTTATCACAACTTACTTACTTCCCTCATTAAATACCAAACTAACCTGTGAAGCAATGTCGTCGTTTAAGTCCAGCCAGCAACTAAACACCATGCAGCTGCTCACTCACTTCCCCCTCACCCAGTGGGATGGGGGAGAAAATTGGAAGGAAAAAGGTAAAACTTGTGGGTTGAGATAAGAATGGTTTAATAGAACAGAAAAGAAGAAACTAATAATGATAATGATAACACTAATAAAATTACAACAGTAATAATAAAAGGATTGGAATATACAAATGATGCACAATGTAATTGCTCACCACCCACCGACCAACGCCCAGTTAGCCCCCAAGCAGCGATCCCCCCACTCCCCCCAGTTTATATACTGGGCATGATGTCACATGGTATGGAGTACCCCTTTGGCCAGTTTGGGTCAGCTGCCCTGGCTGTGTCCCCTCCCAACTTCTTGTGCCCCTCCAGTCTTCTTGCTGGCTGGGCATCAGAAGCTGAAAAATCCTTCACTTTAGACTAAACATTACTTAGCAACAACTGAAAACATCAGTGTGTTATAACATTATTCTCATACCTAACTCAAAACCATAGCACTGTACCAGCTACTAGGAAGACAATTAACTCTATCCCAGCTGAAAACAGGACAAGCAAGTAGCATCAAACAGTTCTGACTCCGTTAGAGGAGTACGGAATGTAAGAGATTTTATTCAAATTATTTCTCTTTGCAAGGCGAAATCTACATCTACATTCCAGCTCTGATTACTTAAAGACCTGCAGGTATACAGTTGAATAACTGCCTCATGTTCTGTGTATGCAAGCAAAGGGATTTAAACATGCTTATATAGCACCTGCACATCAAGCTCGCAAAGACACCAGGGGTGATGCAGTAAGGTTTGGGAGGTGGAGGGAGAAAAAAGTAAGTATTCATTAAGGATGAAATATAATTATTTAATTCAGGTATTTAACGTCTGTGACATAAACCTCACAATCATTAGCAATATTATTTCATCCAAGTACAGAAATTTTACAACTTGCTATTAGAAATCTATTGAAATTTGGTAACTTTTGAAAACCTTAAATGAGCCTTCTTGCCTTTCAAGTTACAATTGTGCGTAGCAATAAGTTAGACATAGATGGAAATTGAAACTGATTCTGTGAAACCTACTGTGCCCATATGGCCTCAGAAATTTCTACACGAACAACATTAGACTAAAAGCTCTTGGGACAGATAAGAGCCTTCAGTGTTTTTTTCCGTTTCCAGATAAAAAAAAATGTTGTGTTTTATTTTGCAAACTCAAAACAGAATGCTTTATTATTCAACTAGTTTTAAAGCTCTAAAAACTAAAAACTAAAAAACAATATAAAAGATTTGTTATTTACATAGGGCAAGAAAAATTATTTTCCAATATTTTTCAGAAAAAATCTCACTATGGAAAAAGAATAACAACAAAATTATAGAGCCTGCTCCAACCAAACATTATCCCTTAATAGTTCTCTTAATCATAATTCTGTTCCACAGAAGCTTTATCCTATTATTTGCACCAGAAGGAATACTGAACCAAAAAAAAAAAGCAAAGAAAATTGACTTACACTGACTGCTTCAAGAGCCTTAGTGGTGCAGAGTTTTATAATCAGTCAGTCAGAACTAAACATTTAACCACTGTTACATCACTCTTGGGAAAAGATGACCGTATGTATTTGTACTTACATGCCAGCCACTGGATATTTTCTAATAGCTATGGGAAGACTAATATGGAGAAAGTTATAATTATGCTTACTGGGGAAAACCAACTTTTATTTTGATTATTTATCAAGAGGAGGCCACCAGCTAAACTGTGGTTACCTTTCATAAGGTGGTGTTTCCACTGCTGTTAATTTTGTCTACTTAGATGAGTAAAGCAATCACATTTAAACCACATGAGGAAAGAAACATGTTAAAAAAGCTTCAATTTTTGAAACAGCATCACAAAAATCTAACCTATGTTGCAGCAGTATCCCTATAGAATTAGCAGAAGATTTTTGATGACATGGAAATCCATTTACCAAATTCTACAAGTCACTCACTTACTCTTATGCAATATTGATTTAAAAAAATACAAACTCAATCAATGGTTTAACAAGAACAGAACTCCTCCACACTTTTTTCAATTTACATCTATTTTTGCATAGAAAAATGCTGTCTTTCTCTTCTCTTGACTCAAATAAGCTACTCATTCATTCCAGCACTGCTCCTGGTCATTTAACTCTATGCATTATGAGCAGCTGTACTGTTTTCAATGGTATGCTTTTGCCACAGTCCAAAGAGTTCAGTAGGTATGATGAAACTAAAGAACCAGGTCGAAATATAAAATAAGGAAAAAACAATTAATCACTGTAAATAACTGCAGTTTCATACCTACTCATTTTCACTTTGAAATCTTTCTCTAAAACATATCCAGAAGACTAAAGTGAAGGAGGAAAAAAAAATCTACTGTCATTTAAAAGTCTCCTTAAAAGTAATTTTAAGCACTTCAGAAGCAACTAAAACTATTATTCTATGACAGAAAAAATATAGGGGAAACAGAAACTGGAAATAAACCTTCACAATATTTAAATACTCACTTTAAAGAAGCCTTTTAAGCTGGTTTTAAAGTTGCATTTTGGGACCCCTGTTGATTTCTTCTGCGAAAGCATTCACATAATAGAGAAAGAAGCAAACTCCCCCCTCTTTTAAAAAAAAAAAAAAAATCTCTTTCTTTCTGCTTTTGTTCAGGCGAACACCTGGCCTATAAAATTCAGTGACAGAACCTTCCCTGGGGTGCCATTTTTGTAGAAAGCTAACAAAACTTTTAAAAGTATATAATTTTTGCTTCATTGGAGCTTACGCAGCTTTATTTTAAACTTTTTCCATCTGTTTGCCTGGCTCAACTGTGGGTAGTAGTGTGTTTAAAGCAAGCTGTATCACTTGTCCAAGAGAAGCCTGCAGTCAGCAGGCTCCTGCCTATTTCTGGCTGGCAACCCAGCCAAAATGTTCCAGCAGGAGGAAGACAGGAGGGGAGGAAGAGACAGGAAGGGAAGAAGAGAAAGTTTCTCATTTCTTCTACAAAAGACCATACTTGTAAATATTAGATCAAAGATTCTTCAGGGATTAATGGAAGGGAGTCACTTATTTCTTGGAGGGGTGGAGGGGGCCTGAGTTAATTATCATGAAAATAATGCTCAGGAATACTTATAACGGCTTTTTAGTTGGGATGACAGCTGGCCTGAGATCTTGCTTTGCCTTCATCTACACCAAGTTCCACCTCTCTTTTCCCTCGCCACCCTCATATCTTGGTTGTAAAAGACCTTCATAAAGCAAAGGAGGAAGGAAACATGCAAAAGAAGCTACCAAACCCCTCAACTTGAAGGAGTGATAAACACATTCTTCAAACAGATTCACATCACCAGTGCTTAAATTTAGCTGTATTTCTTAATATTTCATTTAGGCATATTTCTTAATATTTCATTATTGAAAATGAAAAGGAATTCAAATACTACAGAAACTTGATTTGGAGATATTTATGTTTTAAATTCAGTAACTTGCATGTATTAAGTGCTGCAGGAAGCGATGTGAAGAGTGCAGATGAATATTATCTTTGGACTTTCTCCCAGCCATTACATGGCATATAAGCAGGTAAAAAAAAGAAAGATACGGCATTTTGTGTCAGCTAAAGAAGAAAATGGCAGCTATTAGATGCTAACTCTTATCTACAGGCATAATACAACCATAGCAATGTGAATTTCCACACAACTCCCTGATAGCTCGGTGATACGTTTCATTTTGTTTGGGATTTTGATGCCACCCTTTCCAGTGTCTGCCTCCACTGCATTAAACAAAACCAAACCCTAACAGCTGTCATGTGCAATTCATTCTTCCTCTCAGCCTGTCCCTGAGGGGAGAATTGTGTGCACTGGAGTGTTTTCTTTTTGATAGGCTTCTGCTTCTTTTTAAAATGTACATGTTTTTCTCCATTTATATTAGAGAAAAGAAAGCCAAGGGGATGTGCCTTACACGTGAAGAGAAGTAAGGAATGTGGAAAGATTTAGGAAAGGTAAGCAGAACTGGCCATGCACAGACTTGCTAGCCTGCACTAACCAACCAGTTTTAGTAAATCTGCTCCATATGTCAACCCAGAAATATCCATAGTGGCACATATGGAATTCTTAACATCCTAATTCATGGAAGTCTTTTCAGAAAGTAGTTGATGAAAACAGTTATATGATCTTTTCAGTTGAGTTGAAAGGATAGTGTGAGAATAAAGCAATGTTTTTCTCTAGGTCACTTAGTAGCACTTAGTCCATCTAATGCCTGTTGCAGTTTCAGAGGCACCTCAAGAATATGCTTTTACATTGGCCGTATGACTAAAGAAAAAAGAATATGCTTTTAGGTTTTTTTATCATTAGTGTATGTTCAGTGAAGAGAAAAATAAAGTGAAGACAGTCCAGTGTTTTACCCTTGGCCTGCTCCCTGGAGTATACATGATTGTACAGTGAACACAAGGTAACATCATTACACTGATTTGTCAGAAGCATGTGACAAGCATACAGGGAAGTTCAAGTCCAGCTGGATTTTCAAAATTCTGAATTTAAGCTGGGATGTTGATATTTGGGATGTTTGTCAGGCATTGGAGCAGGCTGCCCAGGGAAGTGGTGGAGTCACCATCCCTGGAGGTGTTAAAAAAATGTGTAGATGTGGCACTTCAGGACATGGTTTAGTGGGCATGATGGTGTTGGGTTGACAGTTGGACTTGATGATCTTAAAGGTCTTCCAACCTAAACAATTCTATGATTCTATGATTCTATACCTGACCACATATTTTTAAAAGCTTATTTTTAGAAATAAGAATACACAGTTCCCATCTAGTCAGAGGAAGCTGAAGATCCTTTCTACCTTAAAATTAAATTGTTTAATTACCTATTAGTTCAAATGCTTTGAGAATTGACTTCAGCAGTTCCCTCTGTTCCTCAATTCCCTGTCTGCAAAACAAAAATGCTTTCATTTTTTTCCCCTGTATCTGCACACAGCAAGAACAGCTATTATTTACAACAGCTGAGTGGCAAGTTTTTTAAACAAATTCCACAGCTGTGTGATCTTCCTTTCTGAATCAGTATCCATGAGGCACATCAGATTTATTGATATGTGATATCAATTTTGCTTCTAGATGTGCTAATCTTTTCTTCTTTTGTCTTTTGAACCTACTGCTTTGTTTGTCCGATCAATGTTCAAAGCACTAATGTTTTATCATACTACTTGCCAGACTGCAGAAGCTTCTTAACAGAAATGTATTCAGCACTAAATATATTGAGAACAGTAAGAATGAAGTAAAATAGTTTAAGTACCAAAGCAGTATTCAGGAAAACCTTAAGTAACAAAGCCTATATTCAGATCGTACTAGGTGGTGTAAACTATAAATAGGAGTGTATGCTAATATTATGCTACCACTGCTGTTGTTATTAGCTCAGTCCACTTCTGTTTTTCATTGCTATTATATTCATGCTTCTTGGAAAAGACTGGTATGTAATCAGTTTCTGTTAGATTGTAAATAATTCTATGTTAAGAAATCAACTAAAATAAAAGATATTCTACATAAATTACAGGGTTTCCACTATCTTCCTCAGAAGCAGACCTAAGAAAACTGCTGAAAGCTTTTTACTTTACAAAATCTTAAATTCAAAAACATTTTAAAATGTTTAAAATTTTAAACATTTTAAAAAAACCTTCAAGTTTTGGATTGAAATTCTTGTCAAAACAGAAAGGAAGCAATGAAGACACAACAGGGAAAAAAATAAGCCCAAAATGAATGATGAGATTATACATATGGAATATAAGGTGTCTTGTTTCAATTCCTTGCTTTCAAAGTTTTGTAACAACTCCATGCTACTTCTTATTTTATTCTACTGATTTGAATTCATAAGCAAATATTTCTTCTAGACAACATGCAGACTTCTCAGTTTCATCCTAGTGAAAAATAGGATTAAATTCCTCTTGAATCCATCAGAGTCACACTGCTGTGTTTCAGCTATTCTGACTAACAGGTGCAGGTCAGTGCCTTGGAATCTGCTTTGCTGATAAAGAGCAACTGCTTTAACAGTGCTGCTTCTCCGCTGTGTCACAGAGTATATACCTCATTCTCTTAAACATGCCTTAAATAGCAAGGTATTACTGAGTTCTGGGGCTAGGCATGAACTTTTTCCATCTCCACTTCTTTATATGCCTTTTCACATACTACTTTTCAAAAACCAGGAACATTAAGGCTCCTGACAGTTCAGAGAACATTTTTACCTTTACTTGTATTTCACCATCTGCGCTATGGATTTACAGCTTTTATGAAAGCACAGCATCTCCCACACACAGTACTTCTATCTCCTGCAAGGCTAATATTTACCACATCTGTCCAAGACTGTCAGCATATGATTTATTTAAATCACTCAAAGAGCAGAGGGTCAAATGCGTACAGGAGCATTAATATTATTTCCTAAGCCCAAGCCACAGTTCTCAACAAGATGATATGTGGAAGTGACAAACATAAGATAGCATCCCTGAAATGTTAAGAACTGCTTTTTATGTTTTTTTGCATTTACTGTCCTTTACTAAGAATCATCAGTCCAGAAGAAAATGCAGCTCTTCCTAACCACAGTGTAGTAAAGCTTTCCATGAGCTCCCTAAAGCACCTCAGCAGTGTTAGCATAAGAAGTATGACATTATGCTTAAACGGCTGCTTTTCTTCCCTCCTGGCCCCAGCTCTACCTAGCTGTGTTTGTATACTGCAATTCTATCCTTTAAATCTCCACTTTTCCTCTGTAAAATTAGGACAATATTTTTATATTTTACAGCACTGTTAAAAATTCACATTAATTAACTTTTTAAGTTAATAAAATTCACATTATTTAACTTTTTAGTTAAAACAGCTAATTTTTATATACTACATTTTTAGTACTTTAACTTGTAAAATACAAAGAAAGCCATACTCTGTATTTCTCAATGTAGGAAAAAAAAACATGCTTCATTTTTATAATCCAAACCAGATACAGGAAAAGCCAGGTCCTCCAGAGACTGATTACGCATGAATTGTCAGAACTGCTTGTCTGCATTTTGGTCTTTGTTAACAACAGTAATGCCTGTTGTCAACATACTTACTGCAATAATATAATTATTTCTGGGTTTAAGTATTGACACAGATCATTTACTTCCATTTCCCACAAAGCTAGTCAGTATTATTGGGGGAAGGGGGGTGGCTGTGGGGAGGCAGAACTCGCTCAGACCAGAAACAACACTCAGTGTGCTGAGACTGTAATAGTGTATTGTAGACAAATATATTGTCATAACATTTGTGTCAATGCATGTTAGTGGTTTATATACAAGTGATGTTAAAATTTTATTCCACATCTTAGTTGTTGGAATTCATCATACTGTTGAAGGGAAAAAAAGGCAAAAAAAAAAGTTGTCCTTCATGAGTCTCAACTCATTACCTTACTGCGTCACTTCACAATTTGTATTTGATATATGTGCGTCGACTCAGAAGCACTTTCATAAAATATCAGCTTCTCTGTTAAAGGCGTATAGGAATTATCAACATTCTTAATCAAAGAAAATATCACTCAGCAGCAAAGTAAAACATCTTTGTCAGATTTATGCTGAAGGTACACTTGAGGAAATTACAGTAGCTGCTATATGTAGTTTATAACACACTGAAATGTGTTAACATGCCACACTCTGAAACCTGCAACGTAAAGTCTCACATGAATTTAATGACACATTACTAATTTCACTATAAACTCTTTCTGTAAGCACAAGGGATTATAGAAGAATGTATTTCCCCTTAGACTGACTTCAAGTCAACTAGTCCTGAATCACAGAAGAAACGTGCTTTGAAGTTGCAGAGGGCTGGCTACCCAGATGGGTAACATAACAGGCTGTATAGATGTCTCCCACCAGATGCTTCAAAGGAAGATGCAAGAAACCTTTCAATGGCAAATAAGTAGTGCCCATGAATAAACTTCCTGCAGAGGCAGGTGAGAAGTAAATAACTGTATTAACTGTTATACTTCAAGGATATGTACCTTGCATATTGTGTTCTATTTATTACAGCTAGATTAGTTTAAAATATTTCATGAAACGCTGTTATATCTAAACCTTGTTAGCATGCATTTAGGATGATCCCATTATAAAGAATACAAGAATTAACACTGGAGAGATGTATTCCCTATGCTGTTTAGGATATCACTGCAACTAAGACTGGAAAGGCCAGAGCTGGATGTTCAAGGATTGAATCACTGCCGAGAAGGCTAACCTAATGAAAGGCACACACAGAATCACAGAATGGTTGAGGTTAGAGGTCATCTGGTCCATCCCCCTGCTCAAGTAGGGTCACCTAGAGCTGGTTGCACAGGACCATGTCCAGATGGCTTTTGAGTTTTCAGTCACGCTCACAGTGAAAAAGCATTTCCTGACATTCAGAGGGAACCTCCTGTGTTTCAGTTTGTGCCTGTTGCCTCTGGTCCTGTCACTGGGCACCACTGAAAAGAGCCTGGCTCTGTCTCCTTCACACCCTCCCTTCAGGTATTCATATGCATTGGTAAGATTCGCTTGAGCCTTGTCTTCTCCACGCTGAACAGTCCCAGCTCTCTCAGCCTTTCCTCATACGAGAGATGCTCCAGACCCCTCATAATTTTAGTGGCCCTTTGCTGGACTCTCTGCAGTAATGTCAAGTCTCTCTTGTACTGGGGAGCCCAGAAGTGGACACAGTACTCCAGGTATTTATGATGGATAACTGCAAATATTTATGACATTTATGATAGGCCTAAATATCTATTAACAGATACACATGATGCACTGGATGTTTAAAACTGAAGAAACTCAGAATTGGAAAGTTACATAGCATGGGTCTTTGCTCAAGCCAATAAGCCCTGTTTTGAGGCAGGGCTTACTAACGCAAGAACATAGCTGTGCTAATGTGACCATGTCTTTTGCATTTTAGTAGTCTTCTGTCCAGCCCTCTGGACAACAAATGGATCAAATCACATATGCCTACATGAGACCTATGATGTCCATCTGTTTCCAATTATGTCTATATGTGGCTTCTTTCACACATTACATAACAGATTAATTTAATATCCAGAGATGTTACGAAGCCTACATATTTTGCTAGTAGAAGTATGTCCTCGATACTTATTATATTTAAGACAAAAGAAGTCCTTTATTTAATATTTTCATACCATTTATACACTGATTTCAATGAAAACCTAATAATTTTAATCTGGGGTGACTTTTTTTCCTTCCTTATGCAGTATAAAGGAAAACTCCCCTTCTTTTATTTACTTATATTAAAAATGCTGACCAATCTAGAATAATCACAATATTTTTCTACCTAATGTCTATGACAGTTTTTAGAATAGATACTCTAATAATCGAAGACAAAAAATAAGCAATTCCCATGCAGTCAATGTTTAGGTGCCACTAGAAAGCATACAGCTTTCATTACAGTTCATGGAATTTTGGCACACAAAGTACATGCCCAATATTATCTTCCCAATGGAGAACTGTACCCAGCACCTCTGTTTACAGATGAGATTCCACACTCCCCATAATAACTTACAATTAATTAAAAAAAAAAAAAAGTAATTAAAAAAACCCCAAACTACCACACCTAGGGAATCAGTAGAGAGTTTAAAATGACCACAGAAAGAATTAGCCATATGCTCTTCCCTTGCTATATAACACTGGGGGAATCTTTCCAGCAATCTTTTTTGCCTTGGTACCATATTTTTACCTTAGTTTTATTCTCTGCATGGGAGTATGCCAGCCAAATTTAAGAAACAAACAAGAATGTTTGTTCTCCAAAAGTTTCTGTCTTTCTCCTGCTTTCCCGCAGTCCAAGTATCAAGGTACAGTTAAGAACTAGGGATTACAGCTTGAGGAATGAGTTATTCTAACCTTGTCATGGAGATTTATCAAAAACTGGACAGTTTCTGACTTGGATTGTGATCAGACTTCTAAATAAAGACAGATGAAATCTACAAAGCCGAATTTGCCTGAGATTAGATTGGATGTAAAAAGTGTTTCTTTCTATTTATAGCTTTGAAATTTTTAATACACTTCAAATTGTACAAAAAAAGGTAATTTTTTCAGGAGCTATTAATATCAAAATGTGTAACCATCCCCAAGTTAGAACAGCATACTATTCTGCCTCATGTAATGTTCCACTTGCTATTTGGACACAGGAACCTTAACTTTCCTTGTAGAGTTTCTCACATTTTTAATTGCCTATTATTGTCCATTTCTGTAGAAGAAAACTGATCTGAATGTTTATCATTTGTTCATTACCACCAAAAGCATCTGTGAAAAGAATAAAGATCAATTCAAAAGAAACATTCTAAAATATATTTGCTTTATGAAATTTTTCTAAGCATAACATTTTAGCCTTAAGTGTAAAACTCCAGTTTTAAACTTACACGTCTTCTACTTAGCTTGTGTTTTTACGGGCACTGATAATTCAAAGATCCATATGTGAAAATGTGAACATGTATTAGCTTGCACAAAACAACTAATTAAGACTGAAACTGTATATAAATTCTATATGATTTTATCTCTGCCTTTTCTTTTTTTTCATTCAAATTATTATTTAATTAACTTGGTGAAAGATTAATAGGCCCAAATATAGATCATAATACAAAACTAAAAAAGAAAAAGCATGAATCAGCTGAAGTTATCTAACTCAGTGCTTGATATTATAAGGAATTAAAAAAAAAAAAACTATGGAAGAACATGAACCCTAACCTACACTATGCAAATTTATGTAAATCAAGCAAAGAAGTAAAAAAAATCATTCTGAAAATATAGCTCACAAGTATTACAAAGCAATTAAATTGCTATATAACGCTCAGTAAAAAGGGGACATTAGGTAATTAGACATTCTAATGTTAAAGTTTAGACTTTGCTCATATTTTTAACTGCTATTTGCTGCAATTAAAAATGAGGAATTCTCTTTAATTTTCTTAACAAAGAGTTCAGAATTGAAATATATTTTGAAGCTGTCACTTTTGAAAATGAATGCTGAATCATAAATTTGGATGTGTGTAATACTATCTTAGATTCATGAATATTAGTTTGGTTTTTAAGGAGATATCATCCCCTCTGGACAAAAAAAGCCCTGTACATCCTTTATTTGAAGAAATGAAATTTCAAATGACTAAGTCATTAATTAAAATTCACTCTTATAATACTATACAATTCATATAGTGTTATTGTATGAACAAGGACAAATGCAAAATGAAAATTAATCACTACTGAATGGGGAATGAGATGAAGAAAGGTGCGTGTTACAAAAAACACCCCAAAACCCAGACCATAACTACTGCAACAGTGTGATACAACTAGACTTTCCACAGATTTTTACTAAGAGACTTTGGGGGTCTGATTTATAGGAATAAAGGGAAGGTAGAACCCTTTTGTATATCTAGAATAGCCTCCAAGTAGCACACATTACATAGCATACATGACCAAATAACAATAATAAGAAGTCACAGATTATCAGAACTCCTCCAAGAGTTAGCCTACTGTTGCTTACCAATCCATGTAAAAAGGCATGTTGAAGTTGTTACTTCCAAGGCAATCTCCATATTAAACTAGTTTAGTACCATCCTATCAATGAATTATTGAAAGGACATTAACAAACTAACCCAGTTTTCTACATCTGCAGTTATACAGTTTAAAATTTGTTAGTTAAGAGTATATTATTTAAAAAAAAAGTATCCACCACAATTTTTTCCTTCCTTTTAACAGGGCTTGACAGAAGGCATTATGTCACTTTACAATTATTATCTTGCACTATTTCAAGAAAAAAAAAAGGGGGGGGGGGGATCCTTACTGAAATGTCCTTACTGAAATGCAAGTAAAAAGAAGTATTATTTTGTGGGGCAGCTGATTTGAAAATTAATTTTGAGATATTACTTGGGAGGGGGGTTTTGGCATAATGAAGGAGAAAGAAATAGGAAAAACAATCAGGCTGAGTAAGTCTGAATTATTTTATTTCACTCAAAAAATTGAGGTTTGTTTTAATTTTACATTAGTTAACCATCTATAAAAAAGATTCAAAAACAGTAATTGAAAATTAAAATGCTCAAAATTAACATACATATTTTCAAAGCCAATAAAAACTTTCAGGATAAGCATCTTAATAACAGCAAAAAAGCTGCTTTTGAAAATAATTGCAAGTGATTGAAAAATAGTTTTGAATTATTTCCTGTAGGTTTCTACTTCTGCATATGTATAAAGTTTGTTAATGAAATATACCAAAATTTAATTTTGGAACCTGGACTGGCTGTTATTAGCTACATACTTTCATGGTTAAAGTGAAATTCTGCTACCTGCAAGATTTGTTTCATGACAGAAAGTGATGTTTCCAAAAAAACATAATTATAACAATAGATATATTACTTAGAGTATTGTAGAGCAGATTAATTAAAGTTAAAAGTGCCATTTTAATCAAATAAATCTCTAGGTTTGCAAATATCTAGGAAGATAATTGTATTATACTATTAACAGAGAAACCTCATAAAATGTTTTAAAATACTGATTTTATTTAAGTAGAACATCATCAGAAAAGCTAGTAGTGTGCCACACTCTACACTGATTTTTGAACCTGAATTTACCTTCTCCCTCCTGCCCCTCAGAAAAGTCAAGCTTATCTTTCTGAGAGAAAAGATTGACATCAAAGGATTGTTTTTCCACTCACCAGATCTAAGCTGTTTTTTATTGTTCGAAGGAATTCTTTAAGAGACCTAACACAGAACTTCAATCAGATATGTAGTTTCTGGTTCGTTGATGGACTGATTCTGCTCCTTCTGGTGAATAAAGGCAACAAAAGTCCTTTTTAAATCTGTTCTCCTCAGAGAGAGATTGCAGTTGTGCTTTCATTAAGCCGCTCTTCGTAATAGTGTGGTGCCAGTGAGTTTCTGCCCACCCGGAAAGTCTGCTAATAGTTTCTCTCAACTGTTCTTGCAAACCCCGAAATGTAGAATATTCCTGGAAGTAAAGTTTAGCAGAGATGGAGTCTTGCAAATTTATCAGTATCCTTAACTACGAGTGATCAGACTGTCTCAAAATCGGATTAACTCTGTGAAATGATCGCTTATACAATGCGACTTTGCAAGTGCTAGCTCTTTTGACCTTGGTAATTTTTGTTCCTGCAGTTCTTATACATGTCTTACTTCTGATCTTCTTTTTCGGTTCCTGTTAAGATATTTATGCCGAGGGATAAAGATTCAATCAATCTATGGTCTTCTTTTAGCTTGGAACCTCAGGAAACCTTAAAGAAACACTAATTAAAAAGATTTATAATAATGTATGGAGCTGACTCATATATACAGCTGCAGTGAGCCAAGTGGGAGGCCAGCCTGGATGTCTGCTAATATTTTAAATTTACATGTCATATATACATTGATTATTTCATTAAATTAACATGTTTCCACTTCTTAATTATTTATTATCCTGAGTGCTTTGCATTTCAACCTGAAATAACTGTGTAAAATGCAGAATGCCACCTAATTCTGTAATGTTAACATTGTTACACTGAATCCCATTTGTGAATGCAGTTCAAGGAATACAACAATTTAGCAGTTTCTAGAACCTGACATACTAAAGCAAGGTATACTCATACTGTTTCCCACCCTCATTAAAAATATTTTTTAAAAAATAGATCTGTAGCATCTTACTACAACATTGTCCCCTTCTAAATAGGTGAGAAGTTTCTCATCTGAGAATCAGCAAAGGTTCTATAAAAACCTTTATTTCCTAAAAGTCATTTAAAGAAGAACTTTAGATAGATGCAGAAGAACAATTTCTGCCACAAATTCCCTGGCAAAAGTATCACAACCAGAGGATACCCAACACTCTCTTGAGCATATCTAGAAAGCTCCTGAAGGCCCAGGGCACCTTGAAAGCCCATCAGGAAGGAGTCTCAGCAACAAGGAAGTTTCTAGGCCAAACTGTGGGAAATCTTGACAGATCCCTGGCCCTTAATGACGGTATCCTATCCTCTAGGCCCACACAAATCGCCAGTTCCTGCACTGGATGTCTTAGTTCACAACACTGAAGAGAAGAGAGAAACAGCAACGCATAGTCCTGTGACGAATGCTTCTTCTATGTCACATCAGAGTTCTGACATTACTGCTTCAGATACAGGACAGACACTTCATAGTCATTACAATTTACAAAGATGCTTACTAAGGATCTTATATAACTGTCTCTTTTAATCTGTACTATATATCCTATTTTTAGAATGAAAACTGAACTTTGATCACACAGTTCAGATGTCTCTCTCCTCTGAGACCTGGAAGCCTCACTTTTTTAAAGTTTTCATCTTATTTACTTTCCTCAGCATAGGACATGATGAAACCTACTTCCAAGGCCTAGCAGAATAGAGTCTACAAATTATTTGGCATTAATAATTTGGAACTGGACAGGATTCATCCAAGGATATTAAGGAAGACAGGCACTGTAATTGCAGGGCTGCTGTCTATCCTGCTTGAAAGACCTTGACATTCAATGAAGGTCAGTGGTGACTAGGAAGAGGTAAACGTTATGCTTATTTTCAAAAAAGGTACCCTCAACAACTTTGAACGTCACATCAAACTGGGGAATGACCAGTACGCTAGAAAGCAGAGCTACTGTTCAGAGGGTCCTTAACAGGCTGCAGAAATGGGCTGACAGGGACTTCATGAAGTTCAAGATAGAGAGATGGAAAGTGCCACACCCAGGATAGACTGCTCTCATGCACTGCTATAGGCAGGACCAATGACGGGATACCAAGCACATCCACAGAAAAGGAGCTGGGGCTTCTGGTGGTCAACCAGTACACGTGCACTGCTGCAGTGATGGAATGTAATTGCATATTGGGCTCCATTAACAAAATCTTAGCCTGTACATTGAGAGAATTGATTATTCTCCTCTGCTCAACGCTTTTGAGGCCACACCTGGATTAGTTTCCAGCTTTAGACGGTTGGGTGTAAGAAAAATACGCCCTTGCATGGATATAAACGTGCAAATTAGTGCAGTGTCTCTCTTGCATTCAACTAATGGCTTGCAATGCTTTCCATACCCTTCCTGTTGATCTTATGGCTTAAAAATAAAACTCAAAAAAGACGTTTCCCTCTACTCCTCAAAATCCAAATTGGCCCTGATCTATTAAAGCTTGCTGTAGTTATCAGGTTCATTTCTTTTTGGGAGCTATGAAGACTAGATGGTACAAATCACGTTCTGCAACTTGTCAGGCAATAATTTGATTGGAAGCTACTTATATGAGTCATTTCTTCTTCCTGGATGAGTTATCAGAAGAGAGAAATAGGACCAAAGTTCTGCCACCAGCATAATGTTACTTCTATCCCACATACTGTGGAGAGTATTGCTAGACGACTGCCAGGCATTTTAAATATGCAACCCTGTTCCTATTTTTATTATTATTGTTTCTTCCCCTTCTGCACTTTCTACAGCAAAACCACAAGAATACTTCATAAGATGTTTTGGCAATACTGTCACAGTATACATAAACACTCATTACATTTATGATTCCAGAAATGGAAAAGAAAAGACTATTGATACTCAGCACCATGTTACAGCTCCAAGTTGGAAACTAACACGCTTCTTAGCAAAGAGTAAGAAATTTGCTTGAGTTAAAGTATATTAATCTGAATAAAAAATAAAACCTGCATTTCACACAATAAAGTGCTCAAAATAATGTCTCAAACTTTGTGGCCTACATCTTGACAAAGCAGTAAGTAGCCAGGTTAGAAAACATTCAAATTATGCTAGAATACTTTTTAAGCTAGTTTAATGAATGCTGAAACAATTAACTCAAATTTTGGCCAAAAGTTTGAGACAATGACAAATGTATTTCCAAGGTCTTTAGTCTGAAGTGCAAACCTGACCATTTAGTAGACACCTTTGGGACCCTACTGTGTGAATTTGTAACACAGCAGCCTCCAGAGAACCTCTGCGTGCACTCCAGTGCCCAGCTTGTGGCAGGGCTGAAGAACTGGGAATTGGACTGTGCTGAATTAGACCTCACCGGAGATACTTTTAGTAGGTGTGAAGGAGTCACACCTCACTGCCTGGGTGAGATCTAAATCCAGAGGAGTTAAACAGTTCCATTTTGGCACTATTTACTGAGTTTAGCTCTCTGTTCTACTGTTATGCTATTTGTAACACTTGGGCCATACACTACATTTTATCCTACTCTTCATAATTAGTAAAAATTTACTTGTTTTGTTAGAATGAAGTGCTCATTACTTATGAAAAAGATGGAGTACATCTAATTTGCAAACTGGGACAGCGATACACAATCAGCTATCAGTATTTCCCCTGTGAATGTTTTATTTTATCCAGTTTTAAAAAAAAAAATGCAATTTGCAAATAGGGCTACTGATTTAAAAGATAAGTCAAGCTATCTATAGAAGTTAATGTTTTAAAATATGTATCCAGCATAGAAAAAGGGATACTGAATGGCTATTAATACAGAGGAAATCTTTAACAGATAATGTGGATATTTTTCTCTCCAGTTTCACTAGCATAGATTGTTTGTTAGAAAGGGAAACCCAATGAATCTCCAAAAATAGTATGCCATATCAAAATTTTAAATATAAACTAAAGCAGGTTTTCAGGCAGAATCTGACGTGTTTTCCTCCTTTCCTGTTCTGTTGCATTTTGCTTCTTCTTCAGGGTTGTGCAAATAACTGTGCAACCACAAAGTCTGATATCCCATGCTGTAGTCTCTAAAGTCCATTCAAGAGAACTGTGTTCTCATGCATAAAGGTTTGGGAGATTACGGACTCTAATTTTCAAATCAAAGATTTATGCTTTCTAAGACTTTTTTGGCTACATAAATTTCCAAAGAACAATATGACCATGTGCTTCAGGTACAAAGCAGCAAAACTGCTATGGCCTCCAATGTCATGAGCTAGATTGAGTCTATAACTGATGCAGCTGTTAATACATATATTGTCATCTGAGCAGGGCTATACCTGGATGAGTCGTGACACTACTCTACTGTAACAAGGAGTGAAAGTGAAAGGATTTTAAGACTTAGTTTTCTTTTAATTTCAGTTCCTTTAATGGCACCTTTAAAGTTAGACATTTCCTGCTTGACAAAATCCATGTCAGACATCTGAGTAGAAAGAATCACCAAAAGTCTGCACTAACTAGAAAACGGACAGGGTCATTAATGTTCGTTGCGGTTTTTTTCTTTGAAATAAAGGCATAGAAGCCTCATTCAATTTTTTGAACACTCCAGTCTTTTATACATGCAAATTTGTCTTTAATGTTAACATTCTGATGTAAATTAAGTACTCTGATAAAGTGATTTTCCTCTGACTGGTAACTGTCTATGAAAACTAAGACTAATTTCCAGACATGCCTGTAGGAAATAGTACTTTGTGGAATTTACCAGTCTGTGCTTCTCAGTGATGGAATGATATGACTTTATTAATTTTCTCGCCCATATGCCAAGTCTGGGTCAAAGTATTTAGTTCTTTTAAGAATTTTTTTTGTTTCAATTTATCAAGTAGAACTGGACATTTTCAACTGCAAGCTTCATTGTTCTGCTGGCATACTACTCTGGTAATTTAAAAACAGCAACAAATGTGTAAGCCCAGTAGGTCAGAGTTCCCAAGGATACCAGATAAGTGGAAACCTAAATGACATGAAGATCAAGAATCAGGTACTTTGTTAGCTTAAAATAGTGACTATTTCATTTTCAGTTAACTGCAAGCTTGTCATAACTACAGAATCTGATCCAGATATTGAGATGGAAACCTTGTAGGCAGATTTTTAAAGTACATGTAGAAGCATGTAGAACTTATTTTTAATGACCAGTTTGTTACCACAACATTCACTCAGGATAAACTAAATCCAAATAATTACTGTAAGTATAAATTAACAGGAGTATTTTAGCTTTAAAATTTCCATTCACTAGTAATAACCTCTGTAAATATAAAAGATCAAAGAAAAACTTGCTATAAATTATGTAGGATGATAGCTTCCATTGAGAATTCAAGATAACATAATCTTTTTATTTAACTTTTCCTCTCAGTGAGATCTTTTACCTTTAAGTCAAAGTAATTTTCTAAGAGTTTAAATGTAAACCTGGGTCTCTTGCCAACATTTTTATTACAGAGATATTTTAGTAGGATAGGAACTATGACTGCAGACCTTGATTTGTTTCCTCTTTTGTACCATATATAACTTTCATTTTCTTGGACAAGTTCTCATTCAATGATGACAAAAATACTCCAAAAGTCTCATAATTCACACTTTCTGGACTTGATTCACTCTTCCACGCTTTCATTTAAGTATAATTGTATCCTCATTCCTTCCAACAGGAAAATCGAAATACTCAGTAACCAAGACTAATTAAAAATGGTTTAAGGAACTGTTTATACCAAGACTAAGAGAACAATACATGTGTTTCTGAGTCTTCCAGATGCAAATAATCACTGTTTTGTTAGGTCTCTGACAAATATTTTCAAAGTAACATGTACAAATGTCTAGAATACTCTAGGGAGTCTCAGGTAGCCCTACACGCCTTAAAGTAACAGTGTACTACTATCTGCACATACACTACACAGGTCAGAACAACCAGGTGATAATGCTTCTCTCATTAATTCCCCATTCCCCTTCATCATGAGAGCTAGCTTTAGATTTACATTGTCCTTTCAAAAGAAATGAAAGGGTTTAAAATATTTAAGACTAAAGAAAATGGTTTTGGTATTTTTCCTTTCCTTTCCTTTCGGAAGGTTAGGGTTTCTCTGCTGTTAAGTATCCTTGTATTTTGTTTCTGTTTCCTGATCATGAAAAGCGTCATCTGTTTTGCGTGCTTGAAAATAAATTAGTGATGGTGCTCTTTTGTGTTAATTTTACGGTTTGGGTTGGGTTGGGTTTGGGTTGTAATTAGAGAATCTAGAGTTTTAGAAGATTATCAAACCATGAATCTGTTGCATTCAGTGAGGAGGTACCTCTCCTATTCAAATTTGAAATTGTCATGGCCTGAAAGTTTGGATTCTGAGAGACGTATGATTTGACAAAAATAAGGTTTCAAAATTGCTACAATAAGATGTGCAAATATTTTCCTTGTAAACGACTTTACAAAGTCAAGTCAAGTGTTACTTGACAAAATTGTTAGACACCATATATTAAATAAGCCTGAATAATAAGTATCTAGACATGTGTCTATATCGTCATCTAAATTTATCGTACAAATAAAAAATAACTCATTGCTTTGTTAAGCAGTGTGTTTGCAGGGTAAGACTCTAGTGGAACAGCGATATTTTTGTGTACTCTTCCCTTGTATGGCCCTCCTTTCATCCGCATTGCACTCCAGCCTTAGGCTCACTAAGACATATATTCCCACTTTCAAGGAATTACCATCCTCTCTTCTAAGCATATTGGCTATTTCCTTTATCCACAGACCACCCGTGCTCCAGTAGTGATCTGCCTAGAGGTGGGCAGGTTTACCAGGGAGCAAGCTGTCGTGTCACAAAGTTGGAGTGACTCAGGTTCGTGGATTTCCTTTGTCAGAATAAGGACACCAGGGGAGTTCAAACAACAATCAACATTTATTCAACCTAGCTACCCTTGCCCAAGTACAAGTGAACTTATCAATATGAACCTTGCAACATGTCATTAAGCCGCTGTTTGAGAAGAGAGGGGAGGTGCAGAAAAAGAAATGGAAGAAGAAACATGAAATGTATCAGAAGGAGAGCCCTCCGTTGAGTCACGAGGTTCAGAGCAGACCCCCTTGCTTTCTGGACTCCTTCTCAAAGAGGAGCCCAGGGGCGGCTAGATCCACTCCTAGTCTCAGACTTGGTCAACAGTTTATGTTTAAAAGGATGAGGTGTAGGGACTGTGGATAAGAGAGAGGGAAAAGAGGGAGAGAGAGAATGAGAGAAAGAAAGAAAGAAAGAAAGAAAGAAAGAAAGAAAGAAAGAAAGAAAAAGAAAGAAAGAAAGAAAGAAAGAAAAAAAGAAAGAAAGAAAGAAAAAAAGAAGAGAAGGGTTTCACCAGTCCTGGGTCCAGCGTTGGTCCAGCCAGTGTAGAGATCCACTTCCAGAGGGCGCGCACTGAGGACTCGTTCTCTCTTATAGTGTGTTAGTTGATGATCTCAACATGCGCAGTTCCCACACCAGGGGTTCACTGGAATCGGTCAGTGAGCTTGGGGGGGGGGGGGGGGGGGGGGGTGGGGGGGGGGGGGGGTGTCATTGTGGAGTTGCCTCTCTTTTCCTGCTGGCATGACCACTTAAGATAGAAGCACAGTCCCAACTTCCATGGGGCCTTCTTCCTCCAGGAAGGCATAAATTGTGTTCCTTCTCCTGGTCACTTAAGATAAGGAACTGGGGCTTTGGAGAAGTGCGTTCCCACCCTCCGTGGGGCCCTCACCTCTGGCCACATTGTCCTTTTCACAAAACTCCAGCATTTTTACAGAGGCCGTCTTCTCCAGCAAAGCTCTTAATGGATGTTTGAGACATTGAATTTGTCAGACCGTCACACAAGCCAACCAGCAGAAAAGACCAGGCTCCATGATAAAAGCGAATCCATATACGGACAGTAGTAAGGGACAGGGACATCCATTGCGCAACATGCCATTCATGGCTGGGGAGGCACCTGTGTCAGAGATTGACTGAACTTTGAGTTTTTACTGGCACAGTTTACTTACTGCCTGCCAGATGTGAGCCCACTCAGAATAGGGGATTTAACTAAAATCCTAAAGCAGCTATTGTTCTAGGCACTGCTGAACCACTAGAAGCTTGCTTTGATCATAGCATCCTTTGGAAGACAGTACATTCATCCACCACTGGATCTACTGGGAATGGCACTGCACACACTAACTGCCTAGCGAATTGGCTACCATTAATCTTAAATGCCCAAACCATTTTGTAGGGCAATACAATGGAAAGATAAAGCAGCTTCAAGGAAGTAGAATTAAGCCTATACTTTTCCTACCGCAGTGAGGGATCATCTCCTTCCTTCATTTTTTGCCCTGCCTACCCTTGCCTGATCCCTTTTATCTTGCAGGCTAAAGCTACAAACCAGAACAGAATCACACATCACTAATGCTGATCTACCACTTTTTTCATGCTTGTGATTACTTAGGAGCTTCTAATGCAGAATTGTTACCCAAGCATTCTTCCTGCTTCAGTCTTCAAAAACAACAGATGTAGTCTAGGCATTCACATGCTAAATGGCATATTTTGGTCCTGGCAGATTACTCAGAAGTCTGGGAAAATGATGTAAGGGGAATTAGTACTATATAGCTGACTTAAGAATCCTTGAGATTTAAAACGGATGACTCAAAATATGCATATCACTCACCTAAAAGATGAGGGCTCTCAACCTGCAGGAGTTACCTTGGGCGGTGCCCCGACCCAAGGGGGAGTCCCCGACTGCAGACCCACTGCTCCGAGGAGGAATGATTCCAACATGTCCTCCAGTGGGACCTCATTTATACCCTTGACGAATCTGATCTGTGGTCATTTAATCCCTACTGGCCAAGAAGGTCACCTCAGTGTACCTGGCACGTCAATTGGCCTGTTCCAATTTCAACCTGTGGCCTCTACGGTTGAGGGTTTTTTTTCTCTTCTCCCTGCCTGCAGAAGTTTCGTTTCCTGCTGGGGGGAGTGTACTGCCACAGGTAGCCAGGTTATTTTTGCTTCTGCATGTACTTTAGACCAGGAACACTCTGGGAAACCTCCTTCAAGAATCACTGAATACTCAGGCCTCAGACCCTGGACAATGCCATTGGGAATTATGACTGAGAGGAATTTCCGTATCTGTAAGGTGGGGGAGAAGCTACTTTGAGCCAATGGGAAATGGCTTTGTTTATAGGGGACAGAGAGAGCAGGAGTTGTGTTCACTAGTGGGAGGTCAGGAAAGGGCAGAGAGAAAAAAGGACAATGGCAGAAGGGAGTAAGTCTGCATCATCTGTCAAATGTTCACCACTGCCAAGGACATCACAAAAGTAGCCTGAGAGACTAGTACAGGTTGAAGAGATCTCTGAGCCACCAGTTCCCTACCAAACCTTAAAGTACTGGGGAATATTCTAGAAGACAGAACGAGTAATCATATTTTGCCAGTATTTAGAGGAATTAAGAGAAAATCTTCAGGTTAGCACAAAATGCATTTCAGTTATGCTATTTCTTTTATTCTGTCACAGACCAATTTGAGAACCACAAGATAAGCTTATAATTAATGCCACTGAACAGGATAACAAGAACAGCAAAGGTTCTCCAAAGAAACATGATTTTAGACTTTGGATATAGAGACATAAGAGAAGTGAAAGAAATTTCATATTTTCATCAGTCATCAAAAAGTAACTATTAAACAAAACTGTTGCTGATTTGCAACAAATTTGCAGAGGTACAGAACCTGAAGAGCCATTTGGCTGTCATACAGTAAGTTTAGCAAGGGCTTCTGAAACAAAAATGTGTTTTATTACCAAATACAAAGCATAGGTGTAGAAATAATGAATAGAAACTTTTGGGATCATATCTAAAAAATTCAGAACAGTAGGGAGGTTTGTTTGCTCTTTTATTTTTAATCTTTGTGGAGGACATGTATCCTTTCAAATACCTGTTTACATACTCCACAAAAGGCGAATAAAGGCAAGGAGATGTATCAAATTCTGCATCCCTCTTCAGACTGCGCAAAAGGGACATACCTACATTTTGCTATCCAGTGGTGGCTGGTGTTCTCAAAGATCTACTGACAAACAACAGCTATACCTAAAATGAATCAGAAGTCACTTTTAAATCATTAATTTTGCCAACTGAATTTTATTATTTCTCTACATCATTTATGGTTTATAAAGCCTATTCACAATGGTATCCCTTCAGTTTAAACAAACTAATCACCTAAAGTCTTGGGAAAGTTCAAGCACAGTCAATTAACATCACTGACACTAGAGGTACCATTACTTTTCTGTCAAGAAAGTTGTCCTACTTTTCCTTTTAAGTCTCATGTGCTTTCATACTTTCAAATAATCTAAGCTCACGACCATATGTCAGTTTTTCGCTGCTAAAGAAATACAGAAAAACAGACTTCAAAGCCATCTTTGTTCTGCACATGCATATCAAAGAAAACATCTATTTTATTTTGCTGCATCAAAGGCTATTAAGTACTATTTTAACATTTGGGAAATAACACAATTTGACATTCAATGAACTTGATGTTCATCAGTGTGCCTTCATTAGTTCCTTTGCTAGATTTTAAGTTTTTGAAGTCACATCAAAAGTTCAGAAATAACATACACAAAGATACATATATACACATATACACACACACGTGTGTGTACATATATATAGACATGTTTGCCCAATGGACCATTTTATTCAGAAAGGATTAAAAGTATATAATTATGATTGTCATTTTGTAAGAATTCTGTAACAGATGATAATTCTATTAATTATAGGTTTGCAGTTCTTTTAATTTACACAATCACCCCATAGCTGCTATGGTTTTCTGATTCTTTTCTCTCTTGATTCACTTATGGAAATCTTAAACCTTTGTGGAAAGTTCCAACACTGAAGTATTTTAAGTTCTTGTTGAGATTAATCAAAGTCACTTAAAAGCAATCCCTAAAAGCTCCTCCACTACACAGCAAATGAATCTTTCTTCACAAACACATTTTAGAATAATGACATGGATTTAGAATCTCAAGTGAAGTGTGACCCTGATGCTCATTATTGGAGAGATAATTTATACTTGTGAAGCTGCCTGTGGTGTTCAGGACACAAAAGTGTTATGTTTCAAAAACAAACTTTTCTGCTCAACTGGTCTCCTCCCACAGTAGTACCATGCAGCATTAAGAATTCTCATTTCTTTAGTGTTACTTTCTCTGCCATAGAATGACTAAAGTTACTTTTTTTTTGGCGCAACTCTGCTTATACATGGTCTGTGATGATGTAAGACATACAGTTCAATGTTTCTACTTGGATACCCAAAGTACGGCTAGAACTGATTACTGTTCAAAGCAATCTCATTGGACAAAAGAAGATCAATGGAACTTATGACCCATTATTGAGTCATTCTATTTTTTGCTAAATAAAGCACAGTGTTATGTGCAGATAATCAATGGCATTATAAGCATTCTTGATTTTTTTCTACAGATGTTCAGAAACTTTTATGTATACAAATAACAAGGATTTTTGTGTATTTTAAGGAAAGACCAAACAAAAATAAAAGTAAGAAAACAGAAGTTGGGAAATACAATGGCTAACATTATTCAGGCAATTAAAGCCAACAGAAAACAAAGAAATTTGCAAAAGCAATGCTAAATTGAAATTCATCCATTTTACCTCAGATAAGACATAAATATTTATTTCAAAATTATGTTCTGCAATAAACATTTTGAAAAATTTGCTGTTGAAAGAAAAAAATTAAAATTTTATCATGCTACACCTTCAGCTATTGTTTATTTAGTTGCATTATTTATATTACTATTCCTAAGTCTTCCCTCTCCCACCCAGCATATCCGTTTCATAAAATCATAGAATGATTTAGATTGGAAGGTGATCTAGAAGTCAACTGTGCCAAACCGCTGGTCAAAGCAAGTCTACAGCAGATCAGGTTGCTCACAGCCATGGCCAGTCAAGTCTTGTACATCACACAACCTTTTACAGCATTTGATCACCACTATTATAAAAAGAAAAAAATCCTACTATCTAATTAGAATTTCCTATCTTCCCACTTATGTCCACTGCTTTTTGTTCTGTCACTGTGCATGTCTGGGAAGAGTCTGACTCCATCTCCTGAGTATCCTCCAGTGAGATGGCAGTAGGCAGCAATAAACTATCCTCTGAGCCTTCTCACCTTGAGGCTGAACAAACCCAGTTCCCCCAGACTCACCCCATATACCCTGTGCTCCAGCCCTCAGCCACCCTGGATGCAGTCCAGAATGTAAATATCCTTCTTGCACTGGAGAGCCCAAAAAATGGATGCAGTACTCCAGATACAGTCTTGCAAGTGCCAAATAGAGGGGAGAATCATTTCCCTGGCCCTGCTGGCTACACTCTTGCTAACACAGCCCAGGATGCAGTTGGCCTCCTTTGCCGCAAAGGCACACTGCCAACTCATGTTCAACTTGTTGTCCAGCAGGACACCCAGGACCTTTTTTGCAGAGCTGCCTTCCACACAGTCAGCCCCAAGACTGTACAGTTGCATGGGATGACTCCATCTCCAGTACAGGACTTTGCACTTGCTTTTGCTGATCTCCATGAGGTTCCCCTCAGTCCATTTCTCCAATCTGTCCAGGTTCCTCTGAAGAGCAGCCCTGCTCTACACTGTAGTGATTTTTCCACTCAATCTGATGGTTGTCCACAAACATGCTGACAGTGCATTCCATCCTGTCGTCATGGATTTGCACTTCATAAATGCTTACTCCCAATCACCTTCTTGGCGTTCTTGTGTTTAGAAATGGCTTCTAAGAGGATTTGCTCCACAAACCTCACAGGCACTGAGATGAGGCTGACTGGCTTGTAGCTACCTAGATCTCCATTCTTGCCCTTGTTGAAGATGGGTGTGATGTCTGCCTTTTTTTACCCCTCAGGAAGCTCCCTGATTACCATGACCTTTGGAATATGACAGAGAGCAGCCTCACGATTACACTATCAAGAACCTTCAGCACCCTTGGATGCCTCCCATCTAGTACCACAGATTTGTGTATCTCCAAGGGGGTTAAATGATCCTTAATTCTTTCCTCCCATACTGTAGGCACTGCTTCACTGCCACAGACTCTGCTTGGAGGCTCAGGAACCCAAGGAGCCAGAGAACAAGCATTACCACTGAAAACTGAGGCAAAAATATACTGAGTACCTTACTTAGCCTCTTCCTTGACACCTGTCACTAGATCCCCTGCCCCACTGAGCAATGGGCCCACCCCATCCCTAGCCTTCCTTCTTCCAACAATATACTTAGAGAAACCTTTTGTGCTGCCCTTCACCTCCCTTGCTAGTGTCAGCTCCAGCTGAGCTTTGGCTTTCCTCACTCCATTTCTACTTGAGTGGGCAATGTCTTTGTATCCCTTCCATGTAGCCTGTCCCTGCTTCCACCATCTGTGTATTTCCTTTTCATGTCTGAGCTCAGTCAGGAGCTCCATGTTCATCAATGCTTGCCTTCTGCCATGCCTCCTTGACAGGAAGGGACAATCTGTGTGCCCTGAAGAGATGTGCTTGAAGATTAGCTAGCTCTCCTCAGCCCCTTTGCTCTCCAGGGCAATTTCCCATGGGATCATCCCAAGCAGCTCCTGGAACAGGCTGAAATGTGGTCTTCTGAAGTCCAGAGTTGTAATTCTGGTATTGCCTTGTTCACTGCTCTCAGGACCTTAAATTCCACAGCCTCTGTCATGCAAACTGCATACTAATTTGTTTGCAGACACCGTCCACTGTGCTAAAGAGCAATGAAACAGCTAATGGCAATTGCGTGCAGGTGCCTGCAACTTTCGGGTGAGGCACACTCCACAGCTCTCATGAGACTACAAGGCCACCAGAACATCCCTCAACAAAAGTCATTCAGCTTGTGATCACCATCACCACAGCATGTTCCTGACCCCTGCTCTGCCTTTGCAGCAAATGGAAGTTGCAGACAAGTGTCTGCACAAGCACACAGCAAAGCATTGTTTGCTACTTGTCACAGGAAAAAATGCTCAACTCGTGTTTGTAATCAAACCAGGATTGAAACAGTTTATTATAGATTTAGTAACAAGTAATCAGTTAATGACACATCCAGGAATAGAGGGAGATCAAGGAGAGGGAAGTGTGCAGGCACCCCTAACTACTAAATTACAGAAAATCACTCCAGGATGCAAAATGTAATAATCCTTAAAAAAAATTGTTTTCAGAAATTTTCTTCCTTGAAATTCTCATACTTCCTCTTCCTTTTAAACCTCCCCGCAGTGTCAAAGTTAAGTGGAAAATAAGAGGGATGAGTAAACTGCCAGTGGGTTAACTCGATAGGTAAAATAACATCAAGACCATGAGCAACCTGCTCTAACTGCTTTGTAGTCCAACTGCTTTGGACTACGTGACCTGTGAAAACCCTTTCCAACCTACATGACTCTGTAATTCTAAATATATATTTAGATAGGATAGAAATATATAGTTTACAGCAACAATCATATAGTAATTTGGCCATTTCTCATTATTGGCAGGTTTAATAAAACAATGTTTAAAAGGATTAGCAGCCCCTGGTACTGTCAATTACATCATTATCAAATTTATTTTCATAGCATTTACATTCTCCATATACCTAGTTTACAGTTATTGCACATGATTACATTATCAATGCCTGTCACTAGCAAATGCAGCTGAAGGAAAGTCTGTAGGATTAAGGTCCAAAGGATGTATTTGTATCGACTAACTTGCGAAATAAAGGTGTTATGAAAAATCACTGGGGTAAGGAAGCTGTGTACTTTTTAACTTAATACTGCCAGGCCTTAGCTGAACAGCACTTCAGAATAGTTTGGGGAAAAAACCCCACCTTATGTTACCTTTACTTAGATATTAATTCACAGGAAAAGAGAACACACAAGTAGAAGATTTAAAAGTGATCTATTTCTTTGAATCTATTTGTTCTCTCACAGTGCTATACACTGCTCCACACCTCTGGATAGACTGCCAGATCTGGTCAGCAATGTGTGTGGGATTAAGTTAACCCCTGCCTGCAATGTACAATAAATTCAAGTATTATTGCAACAGTAAGATTGCCTCATGAACTGCTAATAAACTGTTTTGAATGCAAACCACTGGATTTCTATGTTTCTGAAACTCTATCATACTTTAAACCGGCAGTTTCAGCTAGGCCTAACCCACTTGACATCACTCCAGTGAAGCCTTTCAAGGAGCTGAGTATGGGGTAGTAGCTGCTCTGAAGTAACAGAAATACAGATGAATCAGAGGGAAAAAATTCCCTGTTTATTTCCCTTGAAGCAGAATTTACCATTTGAATTTGAATTTGCAAATTTGAACATAGGTCCCTCCATTTCACTTAGTTCATATCTGAGATGAAGATGCTCTTCTTGAGGTTAGGCCTTCATATTCAAACATCCTAGAGGTGCACATGTACTATTTTCAGAGAGGCTGCTGCTGCAAAGTGATTAAAAATGCATTTGTAAATTATAAGAGATCACTCTTAAGTTAATATTAAATAAATATCAACATTTACTTCTGTAACCAGCGTTCAAACAATCTTCCACAATCAGGGATTAAGAAAAGACCTCTTGATTCTGTTTTGGTCCACACTCAGATGAGTATGTTAACTTTGGATGAAATGACTGCTTGGTTTGTATCTTCAGATGAAATACCATTTATTCTTACAGCTCCAAGACTGCAAACAAGTTCCTGTACTTCCAAATATATAAAGAACTCATAGCTCTCACTTGCCCAAATTCTACACATTTCAGTAACATTACCTCAATATTCTTTTTTTTAAATCACATTGTTTCTAGTATGAATCCAGACCACCTTCCTATCTTCATAAGTGGCTAACACAAATAACACTGTGGTCTTTAAACACTCAACTATACTTTATACATTTTCAATCCTAAATTCAGGATACAGTTCAATAACATATTCTGGGATGTAACTGTGTGGTTTATGTTTCTGTGAGTCTCTCAGAAAACATTTTTAATTATTTACAATAGTGAATACCATCAAGTGGATTTAACATATGTGTGCATATGAAAAAACTGAATTAGAGAATGTCTGACCTTAAATTCACCAATACATGTTTTTTCTCTAGAGATTGTAACTTCTTCTAAACAGAAATCAAACTACCTGGCAAACAATAAGCAGTTCTTACCTAATAAAAACTGAATACCTTTAGACAAATGCATCAGTTGCCTGAAGAATATGTGGATGATGCAAATCTTAAACGAGTCTTAACTCTTGTGCAAACAATTACTACAGTTGAAGCAAAGGGTAATATTCTATGCAAATTTTACATGACTAAATGCCTTCATAAGCTTATTTTATATACATCATAATAGTTTACTATTCTCTGTAAATCATGTTCATTTGAAGAACAGACTATAAATAGGAAAGCTGAAATAAAGTACCTGAAAGCTGAGAAAAACTGTGATGACACTGTCTTTGCATATTACAGCTATATATCTATTTATAATATTTCACCAGTAGATTTAAAAAAAAAAATTCACAATACCAAGCAGTAAGAATAGGTAAGAAGAAGAAAGCAGTAGTTTAGAGAGTCCTTAAATAGGTTATGCACTTCTAAGTGTGTTTAGGCTACTGTAGACCTAAGATCCCTAGAATGGTTGGTATAAAGTGGGAGCCTTTAGCAGTTGTCTTGGAGAAATTCTAAAGGACATTTGAAAGTTCAGAAAATAAAAGTGGCATCATACTTCCCATTTTTAAAAGCTAAGAACCAAGTGTTTATATTTATAAACCTCTTGCCTGAAATCAATTCCTGAAAAAAAATAATAATAATAGAACAAACTGCCTCAAGTACAGGGAGAAGCAGATAAGAAGTCAGCATGGATTTATCATGAACACATACTGTCAACCAATCTAATCTCTCTCTCTGACATGATACGAGACCCTAAGAAGAGAGGAAAAGCAGCAGATGTCATAACTTGACTTTCCTAATTCTTTTGATGTGACATTCTGATAAACGAGCTAGAAAATCATGGTGCAGATGAAAGGGGTGTAAACCAGCTGAAAACTGTAGTTGGAAAGCAGTTGTTAGTAGTTCCCTGTCAAAAGGGAGGGCTATATCAAGAGTGGTTCTGCAAGGCAAGGATTTATTTTTACTACTACTTTTGTGAATGGTAGAATAAAGGGAATACTTATGAAAGTGGCACAGGAAGTAAGGCCCTGGGGAGAACTAGAAGAGAGGACTGGAATGGTGAGTCCAAGACAGACCAGCCAGAGGACTGGCATGCGAGGAGGAAGCAGGGCAGAACTCAATACGTACAACACTCCACACCCAAGAAAAAGGAAATAAAATGCCTACGTACAATGGGGAGTAACCAGCCAGGTAGCAGTAGTTCAGAGGCAACCAAGGAATTTGGTACACACAAACTGAACAGAAGTTGAAATGTCATGTTGCACAGGAGGGAGATCTCATGCTACATTTGTAACATAAAAAGTAATCTTCTTCTCTCACATTAGTAAGCCTTGTTTATAGAGTGCTGCATTTAGTTTTAGGCATCAGCTGGAGGTAGGCTTATAAGACATCATCGCTGAAGAAAGATTGAATTAATGATGCCTGCTAAGCTTAGGGAGAATAATAAGGAAAGAACGTGATGAACTTTCAACCGTAAGTGGATAAATGGCTTCCAAGTCCATGGAGAGTCAAACAGGTTTAACTTCAATAATAACAGGAACATAGAAATACATATCCCAGAGAAGCTATGATTTTCCAGAGCTATATAAATCACCCTTAAAAATGTCTAAATATGTTCTAAGATGGACTGAGGAAGATATAGTTGATTCTGCCTTAGGGTAAGCAAATGGCTTGAATGAGCTCTATTTTCCTTCCATTTTTTATGACTGGACACCAGAACAGACATCAAAATCTTAATAACTGCATAACAGAGGAAGTAAAAAAATTGTGCCAGTACTACTTGCAAGGAGTCTATGAATTCATTCCTTGCCAGTGACTTGAAACATTCAGTTTATACTGATTAATTGTTTTCATTATGTGGAAAAAACTTGTGGAACTAATGATAATGCTAATTTTTGCATTTCAATGCTTTGAAATGACAATAGCATGATAATGATGAGCCTCATTACTTTGTGAATTTTATACAAGCCATAGAGCATGTACAAAACAGATTTCTGATACAAGTCAGCCAGAAAATAAAGTTACTTCCTATGCAAAATATTCGTTTTGGTCCATTTATGTCCGGTTTAGTCTGTTTTCAAAGTAGTTGTGTCAAATGCACAGAGAGATAACTTGATATAGTTAAAAATGTAAATCCATGTTTAACTCAACACAAACTAATGAAGAACAACCAGACATATTTCATAAACAAACACTATGGATTCATTTTTCTCTAATGATTACAGAAGTATCTGAATATGAATTCATAAATGTATTCATTGTGGCTGCAGTAAAATTTTCTTTGTTAGGGCCAGGAGTAGTTTCCAAATATTGTCTTTTAACAGTAATAAATGTGTACCTAGACAGAAAAAAAAATACTAAGTATCTAAACTGAGTTTAAAAAAGTCTGTGAAAGCTGAATTCTTGTTCTTTTCAGTAATTTTGTGACTATGTGCTTTTATAAATACTTTTATGTAGCCCTGAAAGGTATGAGGTTGTAATAAATACAACAGTGATTAAACATATCTGGGCAAAACATTGTTTATATAGGCACTTACTGGTTTCCACTTTTAATGTGCAAAATAAACTTGTATTTCAAGATATATTAAATAGTAACATAACTGAGCAGATTCCTCCTCTGTCTACTCCAAGGACCCCCAAAACTTGACATTTTCATATCTATATACACAAAATATGCATAGTTTCTACAAAATGTTTAACATGTCATGCTGCTCATGTGTGAGAACAGTTTATCATCTTTGTAAGACAGTACATAGTCATAATTCTTTTGAACTCTTCCGGATTAAAAATCTAAACTGTTCCATGATACAGGTCAAATATATAAAGCCAGTTCGATACCTGCTTACCACTCAGCTCTATGCTGGTCTGCTTCTTTAACCACCCCAGATTTCTATCTCCAGGGCTGATGGTAGTGTGTGCGCACTTGCGGTGGGTTAGCCCTGGCTAACAGCCAAACACCCACCCAGCCGGTTGCTCACTCCCCACCAGATGGGCAGAGAAAACAGGATGAGAAAGGTCATGGATCAGGGTAAAGACAGGGAGATCACTTACCAATCACTATTGCAAGCAAAACAGACTTAACTTGGGGAGAACTGATTCAATTTACTGCCAATTAAAATAGATTTGGGTAGTGAGAAACAAGAGGCAAACATGAAAACACCCTTCCTCCCTCCCTGCTCAGGCTCAACTTCCCTTCTTCACTTTCAACTCCTCTACCCCCACCCCAAGCAGCACAGAGTGGATGTTGGGGTTAACAGTCAGTTTCTCTCTGCTACTCACTTTCCCTTTTTCACACATTTTCCATGCTCCAGCATGGGCTCTCCACAGGCTGCAGTTCCTCTGGGAATGTCCATCTGCTTTGGCGTGGGGTCCTCCACAGGCTGCTGAGCGATACCTGCTCCATTCCCGGAGCACCTCCCCTTCCTTCTTCTCCAGCCCAGCCTTGGTGCTCGCAGGGCTGTTTCTCACACGTTTTTCTTCACTCCTCACTGTTCTCTGGTGTTCTTGCCCTTTCTTAAGTATCTTTCCACAGAGGCAGCACCAGCTTCGCTGACGGGCTCCGATCAGCCCGGCAGTAGGTCTGTTGGAACCGGCTGGAACCGGCTGTGTCCAGCACGGGGCAGCCCCAGCCTCTCCTCACAGAGGCCGCCCCTGCAGCCCCCCGCTGCCACCACCTCGCCAAGTAAACCCAATACAATGCTGAAGTTGCATAACCTAAATCGATGTCTTTCCCCTCTCATTTGTGCAGCACTGAGAAATCATTCTCTTTTACAACCTCAATATCCTTTAGTGTATTTTGAACACTTCAGTTTCAATATGCAACTGCAGTTATCTGCAAAGAACTGTTTAACTTTCTTGTTTGAATGTTTGACTTTTTGTTTCTCATTATCCGAATCTATTTTAATTGGCAGTAAATTAAATTAATTTTCTCCAAGTTAAGACTGTTTTGCGCACTATAGATTTTTGGTCTTAAACAGCTGCAACCATGGCACAGAAGACACTAGTAGACAACTGTAAGATTCAGAATTTATTCAGACTGAATTTTGAGGTAGATTACTCAACACCAGAATGTCTGGTCTGGCCAAAGCATGTCACAGACGCAGTCATCAAAACACCATAGTTTTCTGAGATTGACCAACTCCTTGGCATCTTTCAAGAAACGTGCTTTCCAAAGTATTGACATTATCAGTGTCTCACAGACTTTAAAGTCTGTATTTAATTAGCACTACTAGATAGAGTGTCTTTTTTTCCATATACACTGTTTGTACATGCATTGCCTATAATCTGCTGAAAGTGCCATACAGCTCTCCAAGTTTTGCGTAACTAGATTCATTGAGCTCACAGCAGAGGAGAAAGGCTAGATATGAAATAGAGATGTAAAAGTAACCTGGAATCAATAGGATAATTCTTATCTAGAGCTCACAGTTCATTTGAAATCTTGCTAAAAAAATATCAGAAGATCCTACAACAGATTTTCTGTTCTACCAGAGAGACCTATTGTTTTCATTTTGCTGAACCTATATGTTTATTAAATAACTCTCTTGCTACCAATATGCACAATTTAACCAAATCCACAGAACAAGAGAACTGGAATATTACGGATTAGTAAAGAAAGTTGTACAAAGACTGGACTTTAAAATTGAGAAAATACAAAATAACACCACAGGAGTTTTGAATCCAGAAACCTAGCTATTATGAGAACAGAACTCCATACAATGAACTCCTAAAAGAGAAAACAAACAAGCAAATACAGCAAATTCAACACAAAACAGATTGTGTAAATAAAACTCCATTTAACCCACTGTTATCCTTACAAAGCAGATCCTTACTCTTAGACATGCCATTAGACTAGCAAAATCTTTGGTCAAACTCTTAGCTCAACCCGTTCATCTCTGATCGTGCTACAGGATCTCTTTTTTATCCTTGCAGATTCCTCTCCCTTCACCACAGAAAATTCTCCCAACTGAGCATATGCGACAGTTTCCAACAATGGAACCATCTCCCCACACAGGGGAAAGACCACTGTAGGGCTGTCCATCTTCCTCACAGTACACTGATTTCTGGAAGATACTCATAACAATATCAGAAAGGCATTAAGAAGAAAAGACAGAGAAGATGACTAGAAAGTAAAAAACCCTTAAGTCTTAAAGTAGCAAAGTTTCTCCCCAGGACTGTACAAGGCAAGATGGTATAGCCAAGGCTTTGAACCACCGCTTTTAGGGAGATTCTGAGCCATAAAATACATAAAGACAACAGCAACTGTAAATCGGGGCTCCCAAGCCTGATTGGCAAAACATCCTCCTGGAAACTGAAGACATCAGTGTCTACAAGTCTTCCAAATTCAACAGTGTGCTGGTTTTGGCTGGGATAGAATTAATTCTCTTCACAGTAGCTAGTATGGGGCTATGTTTTAGATTTGTGCTGAAAACAGCATTGATAACACAGGGACGTGTTATGAGCAGTGCTTACACAGAGCCAAGGCCTTTTCTGCTTCTCACCCCACCCCACCAGCGAGTAGGCTGGGGGGGGCACAAGAAGTTGGGAGGCGACACAGCCGGGACAGCAGACCCCAGCTGACCAAAGCAATATTCCACACCATATGATGTCATGCTCAGCATATAAAGCTGGGGGAAGAAGAAGGAAAGGGCGGGGGGTGTTCAGATTTATGGCATTTTGTCTTCCCAAGTAACCGTTACGTGTGATGGAGCCCTGCTTTCCTGTAGATGGCTGAACACCTGCCTGTCAATGGGAAGTAGTGAATGAATTCCTCGTTTGGTTTTGCTTGTGTGCGTGGCTTTTGCCTTACTTATTAAACTGTCTTTATCTCAGCCCACAAGTTTTCTCACTTTTACCCTTCTGATTCTCTCCCCCATCCCGACATGGGGGGGAGTGAGTGAGCAGCTGTGTGCTGCTTAGTTGCTGGCTCGTGTTAAACCACAACAGAGAGAAAGAATGGAAGAGTTTGGAAAAGATCCAACAAGAAAGAAAATAGAGAGGAGAAAAAAAACAGTAGGAAAGCCAAAGAAATCTTCAGCAAAGAGCCTGTTAGGAAGCTCAAGAAAACTGAAGCTACTGAAAATCAACCAGAAAAAAGTTTAAAAGCCACAAACTGCCACAGGTGCACAAATTACTAAAACTTGATTAAGATGAAAAAATGATGAAGCACAAGATAGCAAAGACTAAGAACACAGTCTTTATCAAGAAATAAAACTACTTAAATAGGCAACGTAGTCTATTTATTCAAATACACATAGAATAAACACAAGAGCAGATGTAGCAATCCGATCATAGCTATTTATTGCCCATTTACTCCTTACAGGAGGTACATGCTGATCTTTGTTTTGATTGTCTAATTAAAATTCATTTTGCCTTTAGCTCTTCTCAAAGCTCTTTTTTTTTTTTTTTCCCAATGCATGACTATGCTTTCTCACAACTTCTTAAGTAGAGGGGGTAGGGAAGATAAACAGCTCCTTTGTCATTAGTGTATTATTTGCTCCATCATATCTGACACTTCTTTATTACCTAGAGCTGATTCTTTCATCGATTCATCTTCCACACAACAACAGATACCAATATTCAACAATCTTTAAAATAAAATCTTTAAACTTGTTAAAGTACATGCTTGTACATATAAAGATCTGTTACTTTAGTAAGCAATAGCTCTTCTCAAAGCTCTTTTTTTTTGTTTTTCCCAATGCATGACTATGCTTTCTCACAACTTCTTAAGTAGAGGGGGTAGGGAAGATAAACAGCTCCTTTGTCATTAGTGTATTATTTGCTCCATCATATCTGACACTTCTTTATTACCTAGAGCTGATTCTTTCATCGATTCATCTTCCACACAACAACAGATACCAATATTCAACAATCTTTAAAATAAAATCTTTAAACTTGTTAAAGTACATGCTTGTACATATAAAGATCTGTTACTTTAGTAAGCAACTAATTCGCAGCATTATCCTGCTCATACTGTAAACTCACTCTATAGCATTTCAAGCTTCTCTGAACAACAAAGAATCTACAGAACTACTTGAGTTCTTTCATCATCTCTTTTTTAATTCCTGAACCAAAAGTTTTCTTGTAGGGATTTTAGGGTATGATTGACCAACTGATGCACAATGAAATGTTTCATTTAGTAACAGAGATTCATTAATGATGTTATATAATAAGGTAAATGAAACAGCAACTGGATATTAAAAACGGAAAAAAAAAGGAACTAAAAAATATGAGAGCTGCCATACTTCATAATAATGGCAAAGCTGTCACCTTAAGATACATAGATATACTGTGAACATAAATACTTACATTCATTGTCATCATAAAATGTGTTTATGAAATGTCTTTGCTGGCAATACTTTGGTTCATTGATTATAAAGAATTTTCAGTGAAATATTCAAATTAATTAAAGCACAATTTCACATTTAAAAGTATTGTTCTTTCATTATTGTTCTTTCATTGTGAGATTATGGATGTGGTCCCAAATGCAGGATTTATTTTATCAATTGCCTTCCAAAGACTGAATTGCTTCTAGCTACTGTATTCCAGTTTAGCTACTACTTATTGGCTTTGATGAAAGTGACTACGTGAAAGTCCATGGTCTACTCTACACAGGAAATACGAATGTATAAGCAGAACGGCCCTTTTTTAATTAAAAAAATTGTGAATCTACGAACTGAGTCCAATTTTAACATGAATTAGCAGAGCTCAGCTATACATATGAGACATACATGAGCCTTCACTCTCCCACTGAAAATGCTTATGGTTTGAGTATTTTTTAAAACATCTTGACAAAAGAGAGTGAATTAACTACAATTAGTAAAAAAAAAAATCATTACGCCTATGCGATCATTAGTAGATATATTAAAGTGTATGTAGTATGTAAAGAAAGCACATGAACCTACCTCTTCCCCTCAATGGTACAAATTTGATTCAGAATTCTCCATGAAGGAGGGAAGCTGTATCTCTTCTGAAACAAAAGAGATAGCAAGTTTGGAAAATCACTGGCGAAAATGATGGCCTGTTCAAAACTGTTTGTCCACTGATTTCAACCAGAATATTTTATGAAAGACTGGACAGTTTTTATTATATTTTCCTCATTCTCTGGCTAGCTCTTATTGTAATCTACAGCTCTCCTTATTGATAAAGGGAGAGCTACTTAACAGACTGCCATGCTCCTCATTTACTACTGTCATTCCTAGACTTGAGTAGAAATACTAGACATGCTCTACTATTTCAGAAAAGAAAGGACATTGCCAGCAAGTCATCTTCTGTGATGGATCTTTAACTTTGTCTTTCCTTTCCCAACAACGGGTTGTTAAACAGCCAGAAAAAATCTTAAACATTATCATTCCATAACTCTTGATAAATGGCAAAGTATAAAGTTACATGGGGTCTTGGCGAGCTACAAATTTTATTGCTATGAGATATTGACTGTGCTCGTGCATCTATTGTTAGTATTATCTGAACTTGTATTATACACAGTGATATGTATCTAGAGTTCCCATTCAGTTTTAGTTACATGTGCATTGAGACTTTAGACAACTTTGGCAGTAGGCGGCAATTACTAAAAAAGGTGTGTGGGAAGTATGTTGGATTTCTCTTGAGGCTTTTGGGAAATTCCCTAGTCTATGATGAATATGGGCTGGTATCAACATTCTTACCAGACCAGAAATATTCTGAAGCTTATCCACAACTTCACACAATTTACAAGAACAAATTAAAATCCCTTAAGATGTTCCTTTCCTTACTGCTAACTGTAGATCTAGCCTATGGCTCAATTACATAATTATAATAATATTGCAGTAATATAATAAAACTGAATACCTTATTGGTATGTGTCTGGATGAATTAGTTCAGATAAGTGATAATCACAAAATAAATCTGGAAGACACAAAGAAGTGCATTAAGAATTTGATGTCTTGCTTAGTTATTACCCACAGAAATGTGGTAATTTTCTGGCAATTTTTTTATGAAAAAGATGTTTTAAAAAATGCAGACATAGATCACACCTTTTAGGTGACAAACTGTTCTACAAATTACCACTCAAATTCTGGAGAAAGCTGATAACTAGAGGAGTTTTAAATTCAAGCAGGAAACTGAACATGTAGACCTTGGAGATAGGTGTCCTGAACATTCTGGATTAAGCAGATACCAGTAAGATTTGGGACACTCCAGTGAGTGTACTATGAAAAAGCTCTCTTTTATTACATTGGCTACTTTCCACATATAAGACAAACACATTCACTTTAGAGTACTTGTATTTCAAGGGATAAGGCAGCATATACTAAAATTCCCAGTCTAATCATATACTTTTGTCTTAGGTGAGTATTTTACTCACTTTTTTTATTTTACATAATGAACAGAGCATAGCTGCTACATCACCTCCTTGCCTTGGCTCCTCTGACCCTAACAGAATCATGCAGCTTAAACCCATGTATGCATCTTTGAAATGTGAATGTATGAAAACATTAAGGGGATATCATGTTTCTTTCCTGCCCAAACTGGGGCCCTTTTTTGGAGGGGTGAATTAATTGGGACAAAGAATGTGGCTGTATGAGGTATGACTTTTTTTCCCCTGAACAGACTGTTTGCTATCAATGCAGAAGTAAACTGTATACAATGTGAACTATACAAGGGGATCTGCAAATGAAACTACTTACGTTTACCTGCACAACATGGGTTCCTCATTTATGAGAGCAAATCCATGGCGACAGAGTATCACAGAATTGCAGAATAGTTGAGGTTGGAAAGGACCTTTGAGAGATTGTGTAGTACAACCCCCCCTGCTCAAAGCCTGGTCACCCAACACAGGTTGCTCAGGGCCACATCCCGTCAGGTTCCCAATATCTCCAAGGATGGAGACTCCACAACCTCTCTGAGTAATCTGTGCCAGTGTCTGACCACTCTCAGAGTGAAAAAGCATTTTCTATGTTTAATTGGAACTCCCTGTAGTTCAATTTGCACCCACTCCCTCCTGTCCTTTCACGGAGTACCACTGACATATCACTGGCATCTAGATAGACATTTTGTGATGAGAACAGCCATTTCTAGGTTGAGTTGGCAGATATCTAACAGCACAGATTAGTGCTCCAGAAAAATGAGAGCTGGAAGAGAGGCTTGCTAGAATCACTGAAGTAATTTCAGATGGCCGTACTTTTGAGCTCTATGCTAGAATTTTGAAAACATGAACAACTTCTTCCAAAAATGGTATTAGATTATTAGATCAGGGCCACTATGTTGTTTCATTTAAAAGGGAAAAAACAAAGCAACAGTGTTTCCTGACATTAAAAGAAATAGTTCCACCTATTGGCACAATTCTTATAGCACTCGAGTTCCTCTGGAGGTCATACATGGTTTCTTGCTATGCCAAGTCCTGCTTCGCTTGGCAGATGTGGTAACAACTTGAGGTGGTGTATTAGAAGGCCTACTAACTTTATATTCAGTCTCTGGTTGCTTAATGCCAAACAAGCATTTTAAGCATAACACAAAGAATGAAACTGAGCTCTCCATTTTCTCTCTTACTCCAGCCTGAAACATTTAACCTCTTCTCATTTCACATAATGAAGTTGTGACAAATCAGTAGGTAACCCTGGATGTTACAGTATAAGATTTTATTTTTAATAAAAAGGCCTACATTACTTTAGGATGAAAAACCCTGATCTGCTATACAATAATCTATCTTATAATTTTAGAGTGGTTACTGTATATGGCATCTGAAATGCCTTAAAATATCATTTCTACTTTTAGTATTTCAAGGACACCAAACAAACATTATAAGATATGAAACTTATCATGATGTCAACAGGGATTATATTTGTCTATTTATATATCGATTAAAGAAAAAACATGACTCCTATTGAAACTGTAGGCTTGTACTTTCAAGAGTATTTGTGAATGGGTTGTACACAGTATCTGGCATGTATATGTCTACAAATGCTGTATGTGTTACTCTTACATTGACACTGTAAGAGTTATGCTTTTACAAGCTTTAATAACAAATAGTAAGGATCCATGTCCTCTCAGCAGACTGCTAATGACCTCATTTTTTAAACATGTGTCTGCCAAATGGCATAATGCTGACTGTATCAATTATTAGCATTTTGCTAGATGTCTTCATGCTGACGATAAAAATATATCTAAGATAGGCATAGGCAAAAACTATTACCCTTATACAGTCTGTTTCTTCCAAACTGTAAGACATACATATGTAGATCAAGAAGAATTTGCGGGGGTTGTATTTTTGTTTTTTCCACAGTGACCTACAGCGGTTGACGAAGCTTCACAAGTTTTAAGGCATAACAGGAAAGGTGGATAAAAATCAGATTTGTTGTATGGGTCGTAGGATTCTCTGCAAGCTATGTTCTTAAGAGCCATTGGAAAGTAGCCTTTTCATGCCCTTGCTATAATGTGCACAGCATTTTTTTTAAAGGATAAGTGTCACAAGATGTTAAGACATGATGGCTGATGCCGATCAAAAGAAACCTTTCATCTGATATACTGCAGAAATCATACCAGAACAGTTCCTATTTTTAAGGTCTTTTAAAGAGTTGTGCATGCTTATAACCTAACTTCAGACTTCAACAGTATTTCACATTTGTTGGCTTTTCCTTTTCCACAAATGTAAATTGTTGTCTTTTAAAGACTAACACGTTCTCCAATATATTTGTCACGTTAGTACTTGATCAGAAATGGTTGATACCTATTGTACAACAAAAAGCACGGAAACAGCAGAAAATAAGAAAACTTGGAGCCATGAAAACAGCTGGAATGAATCTCTGTGGCTCTTTGAATCAAATCTGCTGCAACCACACTCTGTAATAACTGAAAAACAAGATTTAAAATGTGTTACCATTTGGAGGTTTTTTCTGTTTCTTCCTTACCTTCCCCTAATAAGAGAGAGATATTTGAAGGATGTGCATGAGGGAAAATATCTTTTTTCATTTAAGACTTTCTTTACCCTCTCTGTAAGATTTCCATTTGTGCTCACTTGCATAAATGGAAAGTGATTGAGCAGCAGTACGGAGAAGAATTATTGAGACTACTGCTGCTGAGAAGTTGTGTGTACTCTGTCACCTTCCTTAAAGACCACTGAAATCTGTACTGGCACAAGGGAAGAAGGTAGGCTGTTCAAGCATGATAGACTAACTCCACCATGACATGCACTGGAAAAGTAGATCTTGCTCTTCTCTAAAGGCTGTCATCCTAGTCAGCTATTTATTTTGCAAGTGCTCTGAGTTTGATCGGCTTGCAGAAAAGTTTATTAAGGTTATTATGCCTGTCATCACCATATTGTCTAGACCTTATCTGATCAAAATCAAAAAGTAAGAAATCAGAAATTAGTATGTCTTTAGTAAAATTTGTTCAGTTAGAGTATAAATACCCTGACATGCATTGTATCATTACTAAAGATAGCATGAAGACATGGCAGCAAAGTCTTGTCCCTGAGATGTTTACTTACAGGTTTGGATGGACATACCATGGCCATTTCACCACCTCTTCATTCCTATGAAGTCCTAACTTCATTAGAGAAAGTTTATCTTGTGCTTTCTGTCACCTGACACTAAGGGGACAGCTTACCCTGCCAACTAAAATACCTTCACTTTTTTCAGTCTCAAGCTACTAATGGGAAAAAATTAGGGGGAAAAATGATGAATGAGAATTTTTTAGTTGATTTCATTACAGCTAAGATATTACCTCAGGTGTATATAACATGCCAGCAAGCTTTTTTTTTAGAAAATAAAACTCTAATAATATACTCTGCCCAACATCCAAAAGTGACTGCGTTTTAGTTCACGTAAGTTCTTGGACATCTGGAATGCTAGTATTTTCTGTTTGCCAACTTGTTGAAAAACATCCATGCACACAGAGTTTATTTTCACCACATATAAAACACTGACCATATTTGTAAAATTCAGAAAGACAGCTTACTTATTAGTATTCTTTTTTTCCAAGGCAGACAAGGAATGGCTGTATATATAAACATATGACTGTGTATATATAAACATATTATAATGAGTTTAATTTCCTGTTGTTGCTGCATATGGTAATTTCCTAATATGTAGCAAAATCCATCTGAGAAACCCCTCTTGTTAAGCAATCACTTCTTTTGAGTAGTCACCCTGATGTTTCTCTAAATTTACTAGTTTTGATTTTTATTACAAGTCTCTCTCTTCAAGTGATTGTTAATTATCCGTTACTATACTCTCTTGAAATAGTACTTTCAGCAAATTTCATGTTGCCCTGATATTTGGGATTGCATCTTCTGCTTGTAATTTAATTCAAGGTCTTTGTTCGGTAATCTAATAACTTATATGTAAATGTAAAAGCATTTTTGGAATGTCAAATATGCTTCTTCAAGTACTTTCCCTTTAATCACATTGGATTAAAGCATCAAGAAACTTAAACATCTTTGAACAATCAAATATTCCTTTAAAATGAACCTTATGTTCTAAAATGTATATTCAGCGGTGAATGTGGGAATCTCTGTAATTAATATCAGTGCTATATTAAGGAGTCTGTGTCTATAGAAATATAAGTACAATACATGTATATTACTTACACATAATGATAACTGCTGATAATGACTATTACCTGAATGTGAATGATTTTGATTGAAATACATAGTAGGATTTTTTTTTTTTAATGACGCTCAAAGGAAAACTTAAAGCTAGGAATTAACCTATCTGCCCAAATACGGTGACACTGTTAGAAGACTTAGCTTATCATATTTACTGTCTACTAATGAACTGTTAAGTCAATAAGAACTATCTTTTGATTTGCTTAGGAGGATGTGCACCTGTGAATAATGAAGCAACATAAAAATGAAGTTATAAATCATAAAAGTGAAGCTATAAATATACAGAACTTCAGGACATAAATGATAGATTAGAACATTTTCTTTCTGATTCAGCATGGGAAAGCATATCCAGAAACTCAATGCCAGTTAAAAAAACCTAAGGTACAGTATAACATATTTTCTCTTACACTTCTCGAAAACAAAAATGCTTGAATTCTTATACTATGCCAATAAAATTGTGTTATTGAACATCTGATATTCCAAAACAAATCCTTCTTAATGGGAATAATGCAATAAGCTGTAGTATAAATAAATACATTTGATAAGATGCTAAGTTATTATTACTACTGTAGTTAACAAATACTATTAATATTCTACATGTCATCATTTATACCACTTCTTAAAATGCAATACGTTTCAAAACAACAAAGTTCTATGTTCTTATGGATTAATGTAATGAATAATAGCTTGCTTTGGTGAGGTAGCTGGTTAAAATAAGAAGAAAGAAAAGCAGTTTTAAATTTCATTCCAAGTACCTCTTAAATGTTCTCAACTAACTTTGTCCAGGAACTGATAAACCAGCATTATCAGTGGTCATTGCAAAAACCGTGTAGCAATTCTCAGGGAGGTGATTAACCTTAGAACAGTAGTCAAAGTACAGTTAATAGCTACCTCACTATTAAACATATTTTCTTGAAACCAAGCTTTGCTTCTACTTACTATTCTTAAATCTTGTATTGTCTGTAATTAATTTCTAAGGCAGGCAGGTGTGATTTAAGGGCACCTGTGCTTTGTTCCAGTACCATAATAATTTTGAGACTTGATCAGTCAATGCTTGCAAAATCCATTGAGATACTTGGCTGAAAGACGGTGTTGCTACAGAAATTTGTATTGCTTGTTCTTATTCTCACATAATGCAGGCAGAAGAATAAAGGAATCCAGCAATGGAACAAAAAAGTACTTGATAATGTCATTACTGTAAAATTTTGTAGTGTTTTGGTGGCTTGATTCCTTCTTGCTTAGTTATTTTTCTACAGTAATTGGAATTCAAGTGTACAGTGAACTAATTCTCCTGAGTTTACTTAGCAGGATTTGTGTTCACAGCCACATACTGTAGTTTTCATTAAAAGGATAATGACAGAAGTCATATGTTATCTTGAGTTTTGAATGTTGCACATAATAGAGTGGCACAAATCCCATTACTCAAGCAACATCTGCCCTTGGTCCCTTAATCAAAATCTCCCATATCATTCTCTTCCTGTAAATCTTCAAAGCACAACAGCTTGTGACTGTTCTGGGTGAATGCAGTATTTCCCTCAGGCAACCAGATAATTTGAGGCCCCTTCATAATCAATTAATTGCTAAATATCTTCTGTTTTGCTGTATGTATCTCTCCTGATTCAATAAGCTACATCAGGCTTCTCAAGCAGTAAGAGGTCACCAAAGAGGAAAGACAGTAAAGATAGAAAATCCAAAACGAAACAAAAACACATAGGTGATTTAAATGGCATTTACTTGCCAAGTGAGGAACCAAAGAATTGTCCAGGGGAATTAGCCAGTGCTGAATAACAAATATTCAAAATGTTAGCTATCAGCAGACAAGTACTCGCAGGAAGGAGAGCTTGTAGCACTCCATTAGCTGGCAGATTCATACTAATGGTGGCCATCAACACAAAAGATAACCGAAGTTAAAACAAACAAACGAACAATAAAAGAAAACCTTGTATCTAGAATGCCTACAAGAGAGTCAGGTGGTCTTTTACAGGGGATAGATGATGGTCCATTTATGAATGAAAAATATTGTCATAATTTTTTGATATTTCAGTTTCAGTAAAATACCAATATTGAGCTCTGTTTAAGAATTTAAAAAAATCAGTGTGGAAACATTTTTAATCAAACAATGTATTTAGCATTCTAATACAAAAAATCAGTTTCATCTGGAATAAGATCACAATCTAAGCATTTAGTTATGAGTCTCACTTCATAAGATAGCTCGCCTGCCTTATCATGCAGGATTACAAATACATGTAATTTTAATATATATATTTCTTCAAATAGTTGTGCAACCTAATCTATCTAGCATGGGTAGTAATAAAAATGAATGTGTCTTTCAAATGTGCTTACCATCAGAGTAAAAACATTCCAGAGGCTGTGATACATACACAGATGGCTAATATACAATAATGACCATGACACTGTACCCACACTGCTTGAACTTAAAATAATTGCATATTTACTATGTTGAGAAGACCCCCTCTAAGCTCTACTAGCACTGAGGAACTGACCAATGTTATAGTCTAGTTTTGGCATTGTTTCTAGTGCTGCACAGTAAATAAGCTTCCCTCTGATTGTGTTTGAATGTAATATTGCAATCCAGCCATAATAAATTGTGTATATTTAAGGATGAACTGTGTTACGGGTGACTTTTTTTCCCACTCTGGAGAAGAAAAAACATTTCACAATGAAGGTGGTGAAACGCTGGAACAGGTTACACAAAGTAATGGAATCTCCATTCTTCGAAGTACTCAAAACTTGACTAAATATGACTCCTGAGAAACCCATCTCACTTGACTCAGCTTTTAGCAGGAGGCTGGACCAGATGACCCCTGGAGTTCCCTTCCAAAATAAGCCTAGGAAGCTTGGAGTGTATGCAAATCACTGAATCTTTTTCCTTATTTGACATCTACTCTGTTAATGTCAGTCTCTGATACAAATAAGGAAAGTGAAAATCAGTACCTGCTACAAAACACCCAAGGAAATTCAGCCTTCCTTCACTATATCCTGAGTCACAAGAACAGATGAGCTGCTAAAATTATAGCCCCTTCCACTGTAGAGGAGAACTTGGTGAGAACAGAAAAACTAACTGGTACAGAGATCTATGGGTTTGGTCATTTAGAAATTCACCAGAGGTGAACAGAACTTTGAAAACAGGTTCATCCTTGAGATCGGAGGGGAAAATCAGGGTCATTGCATCCAAACGAAATCATTAGATGTATGCTGACGGCAACTCAGAATTTTTTAAGCGCTGCACGCACAAAGAACTGTATTTTTTTCTCATATCCAAAGACCAATGATATGCTTCTAATGCTTGCTACTAAACAAGAAAAGTTACCTTTAAAAATTCATGCACTGTCCTCCTTTACAGTAGGGCATTTTAGAAAAGTTATCTGCTAGTGCTATTGCTACACCATCTGAATACAACAACATGAGCAGCCTAGACACTGACAAGTTTTAAAAGCTGTTTTCAGCATTATGTTTTCTTCTAGGACAGCTTGATGCAACAGTGACAAAAATGTGTTTGTAATTGACTGTTCATGTGTGCTAATGTATCAACATAATTAATAACAATATGTAATAACATTGTTAAGTACAGTTCTTAGCCTAAACTAAATGGATCTCCGCTTAGTTTCTGCCTCTCTCCATATGAAGAACGTCAACAGCATGCAATAGAAAGCACTGCAAAGACACGCAAACTTGTCTCAGAGAGTCTCATGTATTCACTTTCAGAAGTATAGCATTTGGCAGAAATAGTAACCCAGAATCCTGGGGAGGAACAGCCCCAGGCACCAGTATATGCTGGGGGCAGCCCAGCTGGAAAGCAGCTTTGCAGAAAAGGACCTAGGGCTCCTGGTGGACAGCAAGTTGAACATGAGCCTGCAATATGCCCTTGCTGCAAAGGCGGCTAACGGTATCCTGGGCTGCATTAGGAGGACTGTTGCCAGCAGGTCAAGGGAGGTGATCCTTCCCCTCTACTCCGCACTGGTGAGGCCACAGCTGGAATACTGTGTCCAGTTCTGGGCTCCCCACTACAAGAAAGATATGGAGATACTGCAGAGGGTCCAGTAAAGGGTCATGAAGATGATGAAGGGACTGGAGCATCTCTCCTATAAGGAAAGGCTGAGACAGCTCAGAGTATTCAGCCTGGAGAACAGAAGGCTCAGGGAGGATCCTAAAGGGTACAAAGAAGATGGAGCCAGGCTCTTTTCAGTGGTGCCCAGTGACAGGACCAGAGACAACACAACACAAACTGAAACAAAGGAGCTTCCGTCTGAACATCAGGAAACACTTTTTCACTGTGAGGGTGACTGAGCACTGGCAGAGGTTGCGCAGGGAGGTTGTAGAGTTTCCATCCTTGGAGATACTCAAAAGCTGTCTGGACATGGTTCTGTGCAACCAGCTCTAGGTGACCCTGCTTAAGCAGGGGAGATGGACAAGATGACCTCCAGAGGTCCCTTCCAAACCCAGCCACTCTGTGATTCTGTGAACCTCAAACCAGCAAATTAATAGTTTACAGAGCTAATAAACTTTGCCTCTCAGTAAGGTTTATTATCTGAAATGCCTGTCAAAGAAATTAGTATTTTGAACATTTGTTTCTGCCATCCCTCTTATCCATATAAAGTCTGTCAACATCTGAGCTTTTATTCATTCAGAGACACAAACCACCTCTTAATATTCCTGTCTAACTTCCACAGATAGAGATGTTTGGTCTTTCTATTGTCACACTCTAATGTCAACCTGTAATTACAGCAGTACTGAAGAAAGATACGAATTAAAAAAGTAAATATTAACCTTTGTTAATTTCTTCTAATTTTAGAAAGCCCTAGTTTGAATATGACCACCAATTTCAGACAAATGTTTATTTTGAATTACAGACTCCTGGTTTGCATATGCAAGGCAGATGTGGCTTGTGGACCTGAACTTTTAGGAACATTTTGGAAATTTGTGAAGCTGGCACAGTTTAGTTACATCCTTATCCCGCTGAAGTAAAGTGATCACCGCTCTCGTTAGCTGTTCTTGTTATAATGCTTATATTGTAGTTTCACTAATTTGTGTATTTCTTTGCAATCTAAAACTTAAATGCTAAAATTGTGAAATCTAAATTGTGTTTTGCCTCTTTTTATTTCAACATGAAATTTTGGAGCAGGAAGATTCTAGCCCTGTCTATAAAATCAGAATCAGAAATCCATCTCACACAAGGTCTTCTAAATTAATACAGTGTTCTCCACTCCTTGGTCATACCTCTGGTCTACTCATATGCTACCAGGAGTGTCACCCCATATCCATATACCTTAGTTTCAGACAGTTTTGGAATGATGCCAGAAGCCATTAATTCTTAGTGCCAGTTTCTGAAGTCACAATACTGGAATACTGGATTAAATCCAGTTGGACTCTGTAGTTCTTGCCACTGAATTTCTATTTTGACTCTGCCCCTTACTAATTCCTCTAACAGAATTTATTACTTATTTCTGAATGAGTATGTGGATAAACATGCAAATGTATGTGTAGCTATTCCATTTTAAATGGTTTTATCTTCATAATTTATCTTTGATTGTTTGGGTTTCTACTCTGAATCTGAAGTGCTCTACATATGCTCTTTCTTATAAAAGTATCCCTCAATCAAGCTCTGTGTTCTCATATTCATCGCTGTCTTAATTGTTTCTAGATGTACTCTATCATCATAGCGTAATGTGATCCAAAAGCTCAAATACTAATCTGTTCCTCTATTCTTCATTACAAAACACATTTTAACAATGTGAGCAGGCTCTAGTTTCCAAAGGCATTTTATAATCCCTGGTGTTCAAACTGAATTATGTGTAATACCATAGTGTTTTAGTCCCACAGCACACAAATATTATTTCAATTTTTCTTTACAAAATATGTAAAAACTTTTGAAATAATAAAGAATGACAAGAATGGTTATGTTGAACATACACTGCAAAATAGATCTGACCTATATTTAACACACTGTAATAAAACAGCTTGATAAAATGCTATAAAATATTATAGTATAGCTGTGAAATGCTAGAAATCCCTTAGTTATACCAAAATAAATTCTAAAAATAGTTTTTCAAATTATGTCTGATTAATAAAAAATTAAAAAATAAGCCATTCAAAATTTTTATTGTATTTATAATATTTGGTTTATTCACCAACCAAATATTATTCTTCCTATTTATTTACACATAATTTTGTGGGTAATTTAAAATTTATTTGAGTTTAACTTTGATTGCACTATTCCATACCACTGGATTCACAATTCCACAGCGTGAATTTCTTCATCTTAAAAGAAACAGAAATACTAAGCAGAAATTAAAGAATTAGAAGCCAAAGACAGTTTGTTCTATAGTAGGTCTTTATTCTGAAAATGGTACAGGTATACACAGACATGCACGTAGGCCCTAAAAGTAAAATTCTGTTGTTGCTTTTTGTCACTTAATTTAATAAGACTACAAAACTAAGGGTATCATCAAAATAATTCTGGTTCAGTGCAAATCTGAAATATCCTGACCACCATTTAGTTTAGCTCATCTAGATCCAAATCATCAATGAAGCGATTTGTTAAAATACAAAGTATGATCCTCGATAGTGGAAGACAGTATTTTCCTGAACTAAATTCCACAGCAGCAAGCTGCCTAGAAACTGCACCTCAGGGTCTCCTTCTTGATGCTTTTGCCCTTTTTTAGGGTACAGACATAGCCAAAGCCCTGATATAGTTCCTTGACAGATCTACAGCTCTGGGTGGCAGTTGTGTACAAAATTACGCTTTAGCTTCTTTCCTTCTGAAAGCCACACAGAAAAACCATGTAGGGTTCTAGTTTATATGAGAATTCATATTTATTTTCCATAAATAATATTTAAAGACCCTTGGAAATAAACTTTTTTACAGTTAATGTTCACTGTCTATGAATAATGTGAATCATAAGCATGACTCAAGTGAATACATGAGTTTAAAGTAGAAGACTATTCATAAACATTGTTTTCAGCTCTATTTTAACTACTTATGTCTATAGGCAACTTCAGTGTACTGCTACTACAGATGGAGTACCTAGGCTTCAAAAGTATTGTGCAATAAAACTTTAGTATGATATATAGATTAAAAAGAACAATTCAGTCTTTAATGTGTGAACTAAGTAATGTAACAATGAATCCATGGTGACCATTCAAAATGAATTTCAAGAAAAAGAACAGTTTATTTGCTTCATAAAAACCTGTGAAGCATTCAGATTGAGTAACGTAAGCAGAATGCTGCAATATAAATCTTTTTAATTTACATCCAGGGCTTCATTATGCATATTTTATAGCACTCCACAGAACTTTAATTTACAGATTTTTGGAACTTTACCAACCCCAAAGAAGTGCTAAACATGCCTGTTGGAACATTTAACCAAAGTAAGTCACTGGAGATTTCCTCAATGAGTGCAGAATTATCATTTATTTGCATTCTTAGTAGATTTAAAGCAGTAAGGCCTATTAACAAGATAATGGTAAATGCTATTTGAATGTTAGTCTTCAGCAAACTATTCACTAAAATGAATAACTCAATGTACAAATTTCATAGTATGTAACTAAATTGAGCCAGCATTTGCTCAGCTCATTTAGGTAGGTAATTTGACTCAAAATGGCCAGTTACTGAACATTGTGCAGCTGAACAGACTCAAGCAAATAACTCTAACAAAAACTCTAGAATGCATCTCTAGTCTTTGTCGACCTTTACTGCTAATTTTCGTAAATATAGAGCAGTATATACAGAATGAAATAATAACTTGTCATTACAACCTCTGTATATAACTAAGAATATTTTTGCTGGTGAAGGCATATCAGTGAATTTAATAATTTTTTTACAAACCTGCCCACTGAAAAATTATAGTCTAACTGTGCATTACACGTCTACAGATTGGAAATGCTCAGTCTTCATTTCAGCTCTAGAAGCTACAGTGATTTTTAAGGGCTTGGGGTAAGGAAAAATTTGATTTAAGAACATAAAAACTGACATTTGTTGACAGGGCAACAGTTATTTCTATGACAATATTTAATACTAGTATACGTCTTAGTGAAATAAACAACCTCTGATCACATGCGCACTGAACTGACTAGTGTTTCTTACGCCAAACATAGCTCATAACTCATTTCCAGTATTACCTAAAGAATACATTTATCATAGAAAAAGAGTAGTTGCTTAGAAAACCATTAAAATTAGAATTAATTGGGCAGCATTATGTCTTATGTGGAATTATCCGTATCTCTGGACCCCACCAAAAAAACAGTTTACTGCATCAGAGTAAGTTTTGTTTCTCTCTCCAAAACATAAATCCTTATTATTTAACTATTTACTCAATACATTAACGTTTATTCCTTCTTAGAAGAGTAAGTTTTAAATTACACTGAAAGTAGGAGACACAGAACATCTAGTGGTCAGGTCCCACTGTGCTCCACAGTAGCACTGAGATGAAAATGCAGATAGGTTGGTTTGGAACTTAGTTGTTATATTTGTGTTGGGTTTTTTTTGGGGGGGGGGGGGCGGGCATTCAGACTTCACCTTTTGCTGAACTGAAAGATTTGGCTCTCAAGCTCTCTGCAGGCCAAATCCAGATGACAAGTTCAGGAAACCAGGAAAAAATAGGGATTTGGTCCTCATTTTTCTACAGGGCTTCAAAGCAGGCAACAAAGACGCCACAGACTCCCCCATTAGCAGAGTCATCAGCTAATTTAGGAAGCATTTCTTTGTCTTGATTTATGCTACTGCACTACAGCTTTGTATCTGAGGTGTCACAAATTGAATTTGTACTCCACTGCAGGTGTAGTCTCTGGTATTTTAGTCCAGACTGAGTAGCTGATTAGAAGACAACACACCTCCTTTCCTATTTATACACCGAAGATATCTTTAAAGGAAGGCAGGGAATTGTAGACATCTATGTCCCAGTCTTACATGCAGCTGGTACAAAGCCAGCATCTGGATATCAGATCACAAAAGGTCCAACAAAGTGTACTTGCCATTCAGTGTATACCCAGTCACTGGGCCGAACACTCAGGCCAACATTTGAGCTGTTACATTCCAAAACAGACATTATTTTTGAAAATTATATGATTCTACATCCATTGTATATCCAAACGTAAATACCTAAAAACCACAAAAGGTGATACAAGAAGATTTACTTGCTAATTTAAGGATATTTGGCATGTGGCATGTTTTAATTTAATTTAAACTTAACTCTTTTTAATGGGGTAGACAGACTTGAATAAAATGATCCTTGGAGCTTCTATCATGACCCATTCTGCTGGACCATGCTATGAAATTATGCCATGTAGAGGTCAGAATTTGCATAAACATATAGATAGCTTTTTTAAAAAACAAGCATTAACAACTAGATCAGCTGCATTAGATACTGAATATTTGCAATTTCTTTTTAGACTATTGCTATCTGTAAACAGTGGGGAATTTATGAAATATTTATACAGTGTATAATGAATGACCTCTAGAACTGCTGATTATCACTTTGTTGCTCAATAACCCTATTAATGTCTCCAAAGACAAATACTGAAACATGATCACATGCTTAAAGCTTTAGGATACATTTAGTTACAAGGATCACATATTAATATGAAGGTTAAGTTAAAGCATAGAATATCAAAATTGGTGAAATGTACCTAACTTTCCCTACTATGGACTGGACCTGATATATGCAATTTAAAAGTAAGCAAGGACATGGAATGAAAAAAAAAAAAATCCAAACACAAAAACATGCCTCTAAAAAAGACAAAAAAAATGTGCAATTGCTTGTTCAAGTCTGTGATTGTAATGGCTATGAACAAAATCTTAAAAACGTGACCAAAAGAAATGAGAAAAAAGATGAAGATATAGACATGCCTGTGAGATCTAAATTAATTTCAGCAATGTGTTAACTCCAAACTGGTATACACATGTATATATTTTTCATCTTAAAAAATTGATAGACATGCCAAATTCTTGACTAGCAAGCAGTTATTATGACATACAAAATAGGTCTTTCTCTTATTTTTCAGGATTCTGGCCCAAAAAATCTGAGCACATAATCCAGATGATCTTATATCTGGGAGATGTAAAATGGCAGGCTGATGCAAAAACAGGGATTATTTCAACTTCAAGACAAACAAACAAAAAAAACCCAAGAACTGCTGGTGGTATCATGATTGCTTCTAACTTGGAAGATCAGAAAATAAAAATGTGTCTATAAAAATAGGTAGAAATAGGAGGAATGATTTTAAAGAATAAAGTGTTAGCAGAATAACTAGAAACATGAATGGGGAATGTCACTGTCATGACATCTTTTATATATATATGTGTGTGTAACTATATGCACGCATATGTATTGCCTGTCTACTTTATGACATTTCTAGTGCATTTTCATCTATGACTGCAGTTAGTTAACAAACATTCCTGCACTGTATCAGTGGATAGGACATTTTTCAGTTTCATACTAAATTCATAATGTTAGCTCAGTGTTTTATGCTCCTCTACAAAGCAATTACTGATTTTCCTTCTTGCTAGATATACATTTGGAAGCTAAGGTATTCCAATACAATCAAGGGTTTAGATGACAAGCACCTTTGTATAAGGAACTCAATTCTTTTGTAACATGTACCCTTAGGCTTATCTTATGTTGTCAGAGGCAGCAGCAGGCAGTAAGTTTTACTCACCATTAAAAATAAGAATGCTGCTGTTTTCTTTTAATCTGACATTTCATTACCAGCAAAAATTGTATCAATATATGACTCCCAGACCCAGAATAGCTATCAAATAAATCCATGCTATCAATAACTCTTACACCACTGCTGCTAGAGACAGATTCAAACACATACACTGGTAGGTCCCTGAATCAGCATTAATAAATAGTGCTGCTTACCAAACTTGGTTTCCAGACAGATAAGGTTTTAATTAACCAACATCAATCACACACTGTAACAGTGCTACCGTACTTTGGGGCTCTACTAAGATTACTGAAGAGAATGTGATATGAGAACCCCAGGAATGCTGACAATTGCTTAGACTTTTGAAGGCTATTTTTAGCCAAATGAAAGATTTCGTCATTAGTTCCAGAAGAAACCATCTACATAGTGTATTTATTGACATAACAGCTGTTATGTCCTTCAGGTGAAATCAGCCCTATGCAGGAGGCAAGTAGGAAACATAAATTATTCACTTCTTATTCTGAAGTGGAACATGAGTAGAGTATCATCCTTCAAATAAGGATGCATTACACAATACAGAGTTTCTTAGGTTCATTATTTTGCTGAAGAACTACAGGTCTAATGATCCTGAAAGACATTTTCTTTTCTTCTAGTTTTGAAAATCATAGTTTAATGTAAAATTAACTTCCAAGAAATGTTACATTTTTTGAATTCTCAATTTTAAGTCAGTAGTGGTAGATTGCTGACATGTGTCTTTCTGATTCTACCCATAGCTGCAACTCAAGATCCCCAAGTACTGCTAGTAGCATTTGTCTCTCATGCACAAGCTGTTATAGAAACACATTGAGATTCAGGAAATTTCTAGGAAGACAACAGATCTATTCTTTCCAGAAGGCAATATGGACTTAATCAATGAAATAATCCTTTTACTGCAAAGGAAGAGTATTTTATATACATAAATATGTAGGTAAAAATATACACAGATAGATATAAATATGTCTATATCCAAAATGTATCTATGTATAAATGTAATAAATAATATGAGATAGATAGATACATAGACAGATAAGATAGATACCTTGTTTTCCAATTGTATGAAGTAGCTTTACCTTTTTGAATTATCATAAAAAAGAAGTAAGTTACTGGCCACAGAACTATAATCTTACATCTTTTTCATTGTTCATAAATAACACACTCCTCTCTGTGATAACTTTCCAAAAAACAGTATCTGACATTATCTAATAACTTCAGCACTTTTTTTATTGATCTGTTCAACACATCTATGCCTTCCAGGTTATGTGAAATCAGACCTTTGTTCTGAATGTTCTTCTTTTTAATAACCAACGTACTTGGTGGCAAATACCTATTTGGAAGAATATTAATTCTTTTTTTTTTTTCCTGGAATCCTTTTTGTACCATCTTTATGGGACAACAGTTAGGCAAAGAAGAACATGAGTTAAATAAACACACGTATTTTGGCAGGTTACTAACACATAGCTGCAGTCTTCTGCATCCTTACTGAAGAGCTTATTAGTTGGTACTGAGTGCAGCATTCATCTCTCTGCAGAGTTTTCACACTAGTCACTTGATAGTACACAATATATATGAAGCCGTCTGTACCTATACACAAAAATGTCGACAGAAGGGAAAGATAAGGGGAAAAAAGGTGTGATACAAAGCTGAGACAGACAGAAGGCCCATCACCAGTGGAAGACAATACTCAACCGGATCCATTATTTTTGTGCCTCAACATTCATTCCCCCCCAGTTTATTTAGTGATATGTAGGGAGGGAAAAAAAAGAAAAAAATAAATTAGGATATTACGCTAAAAGTGTACTAAAAGATTGATTTAGTAACTTAATCTTGAAGTTGGTGGGAAGCAGGATGCATAATATTCTTGTGAAGATGCCTATAGTCTGACAGAATCAGACCCTGACAGAATGACTGTGAGGTACAGTATGAATTTAAGAATCAAGACCAGGAATCCTTTTGTTTGCACATACTCAGCTATGGCCTTTTCTAAACATTATCAGTTAAAAATGAATGTATGCACATCCTCAGATGTTGCAGATATTTTGGTGAGGGACAAATATTTACTGCATTCTTCAGGCATTATTTATGATAATTACAGAAGCCTACAGTATCATGGACTATATGAGCAGGTTCTATTTCCCTCTATGGCACACAAGGTTTGCTTGGGAAGTACCAGCCATAAGGAAGCAGGACAAAAAATTCCAAGAGCAGTAAAGATCTTAAACCTATTGTTTCTGCATTCTAAAATGTATTATTCTAAACATTTAACTGTTTGCATTTCAAGATGACTTGGGAAGAACAGTAGTGGCAAATTATGAGGATGAGTGTGTGTAACAATAATGAATTTAAACTTTCTTGCCATTGACACAAAATTCTTACAATTACTTGAGGTTTTACATTTCAGATGTTTAAAGAGATGTACCCAGACCTCTGCCTACACTGATCATGAAACCAAAATTACAAGCAGCAGGTTTTAAAGAGTCTCTGACTAGGCAGCTACAGGCTAACTTGCCATTTAATTAGCCAGCTCAGGTTGAGATGTAAAACTTTTGTATCGTGCAGCACTTCAAGTCACAGGCTTCTGCAGCAAACCATATTAGCTTACTGTCGTTCCATGTAAACACAGCAACTATTTTTCTGGACCAGCATTGGCTTGGTGCTCTAACTCTACCCCTGCTCTACTGGAAATACTGGTATCATGTTTCACAATGTAGAATTATGAGCTCTCTAGGATTTTTTTTCCACCATGTAATTACACTCATTTTTACAGTGATGAAAGAAAGATGAAAGAACTAGTCCCCATTATCTATGGGAAATTTTATAAACATTGTTGGAATAATCAAAAACAAACTACAGAACTTTATTACCAGGTTTGGTTTTAACCAATATGTGATGGACAAAAAATTACTGTTTAAAGTAACAGTCAGCTTTATTTCTTGTTAATATGGTACCAGTGATATGCAATATGGCTACATCATTTTCTTTCACTGTCACTCTTTCTAGTGTCTTTGTAGGTGAATTTGTTTTATTTCAGCTGAATTTTGTGGTCTGTTAAAAAATAACTCCAAAACCTTTGTTCTAATAAAAACTAAATACTTATCCCATCCACATTTTTCATATTCTGCAAGTGTTCTAATTTTGAAGCAATACTCCTGCTCCTTCGACAGCCATAGAAAAATTAAACTCCTTGTAGTAGGATCTGATTTGTTAGAATAATGCAAGGTTAATAATCAGCCTTTTTCAGTTAAAATTAAAAAAAAAAAAAGAAAAGGGATAAAATATTTCTTATTTCTGAAGTTACCGATACTAGGATAGTAAATTGCTGCTCATGCACTCTACTGCTATGACAATAATGTCTTTTCTAATTTTTCCCTGTTGTGTTTTAATATATAAGCTTGTGGGTGGTGGAATTATTAAGAATTTAAGAATCTTTTAGTACTCAGAGGATGCAGACGTTGTTTTTATCGGTGCTTCTCTTTACCAAAAATATCCTCATTCAGCTTTCCACATCTGACAATATTCCTGTCTTACCATTAAAAACTATCATCAACTTAAATATTTTAAAGATGCTAATATTACAATATGCATGTGTTACAACTGATGACCTGAATGCAGAATTGCTGTTCACCAAATCCCTCATTGCAATAACCTGGGGCACTCCAGGCTAGTAGAAAATATCTTAAAAAATAACGGGAGTACTTCACAGAGCACTGTCAACAGCAAAATTCTGGACGGTGCTGCTATAGGAGATTGTGGAGACAGAGAATATCAGCAAATTCAGAAAGAAGAAAATTCCTGCACAAAAATCCATAAATGTATACTAAAAGGACAAGCCGTGAATGTACTGTCTAATATCCTAATATAAGAGCTATAAGAGAAAAGGGGAATAGACCACAGAAAGCGACTAGGCTCCCATGCTCATCCAAAATAATACCTCTTCTTGGCACTGTCTCAGTCAGAATAATGAGCTAGATGGATCACCAGTCTGACCTAATAGGGCATTTTATACTGTTTTACATTCTTACGCACAACAGCTTCTCATCTCTCACTACTGTAAACACTTTTCCCTCTATATCTGTATATATTACCATTTCTGTGTCTCACATGTAGGCAGGAGTCACCCCTTTTGTGTTTCCTTTCAAATACAGTTGAATTCACTCTCAGAAGTGGCCCTAATTTATGGTGACACAGGGAGCATGCTTTCATGGTAGGTGACATTAGAGAAGGCATTCCCACTGCATTAGACTACTTGATTTGATGCAGTTATCAGTGCCAAAGGCAATTTCCCAAGATTGTGTAGCCTGCAAAAAAGGTCACAACAGAGCTCACAAGCTTGAGTTTCTCTGCACTATGCCATGAATGGCTAACTTCCCAGGACCCTGCTTTTTGCATATGTGAGGGTAAAGCCTTCAATCCTAGGTAAAAACAAGGGAGGAGTAACCTAAAGATTTTTTGCCAGAACATAGGGAATGCCGCTTAAACTGTACCATAGCATCACAGGATAATTCAGGTTAGAAGGGACCTCAGGAGGTCTCTAGTCCAGCCTCCTACTCAAAGTAGGGTCAGCTATGAGGTCAGACCAGATTGCTCAAGACTTGATAAGAGTCCAGTCTTCAAAACCTCCAAGGATAAAGACTATACAACTTTTAGGTCCCTCTGAATGGCAGTTTTGCCCTCAAGTATGTCAACAGCTCATCCTCCCCTTCTCATACACACACACACACACTTTGCTGTCATCTGCAAACTTGATGATAGTGCGCCCCATTCACTTCCTCCGGGTCATTGATGAAGATGATAAACAGGACAGGTCCCAGGATAGCCCCTGCAGTACTCCCTTTTTTTACATGCCTCCAGGCGGAGTATGACCTATTAACCACTACCCTCTGAGGATGATCATACAGCCAGATTTTTAATGTAGTTGTATACCCACTCATACGATAATGTTCTAGTTTTGATAAAAAAGTACTGTGGGAGATACTGCTGAAAGCCCTGTTAAAGTTGATGTAAATGATATCCACTGCTGTCCTGTCATCCACAAATCCATCATTTCATTACAGAAAGCAATCGTGCTGGTCAGGCATGATTTGCCCTTGGTAAATCCATGCTGACTGTTCCAAATCATTTTCTTCTCCTTCATGTGCCCAGAAATGTGTTCCAGGAGGACTCACTCCATGATTTTCCCAGCTGTGTCAGCTAAACCAGGACATCTGGTCATTTCAGTCTAATTCCACTTTCAAATTAAACTCATAGTACAGGTCATAACAAAATGAAGCCAAACACTCACCTTCAGACAACAGCATCTATCCCACTGATGAAACCGGGATGATTTCACAAAGTTGGAGTGTGGATACACAAGCACATAAGTGATAATAAAATTATCTTTAATAACAAAGAGTTATTCTTTGTAAGCAATTTCAGTGACTGAGAAAGAAGCATGAACACTGGGGAGAAGGTGCAGACCTTTATCAGGAGGAGCGTATTACATTCCAAATTTTTAAACTGTGAAAAATGCCATATGTAGCTCTTTTAGATCTATGGCATTTCTTAAATTTCATTACTCTCTATCTATAATCACTTGCTGAAAGTGTAAAATTGTCGTAAGCGTTCAAATTAGACAAATATACACGCTGCCAGGGTGCAGCTGGAGGAAGCCCCAGCCCCAGGCTTTGGGTACCTCACTGGGGACAGGCCAACGCTGTGTGTGCAGGTGGGGTCAGGATCAGGCCCAGTGAGGGGAACCAGGCTCAACACAGCCCTGGGGACAGCTGGGCAGGGCTGTTGTGCATGGGGCCGGGCTGAGGCCAGGCCAGGCCATCAGCCTCTCTGGGTCTGGGCTTAGACCAGGAGCCACGGCTGTGCAGCAGGGCTGTGCCTCCACCAAAGAAAAAGTGCCGGTGCCTTGGCTGAAAGTAGCCCCCACGGGCAAGGGATCAGCCCTGGCCACAGCCTCCCCACAGTGTGCCTGGGAGCCTCTCCCCACAGCCACTAGTGGAATGGGGCTGCCCTAGGCCATGCTGGCCCCCAGCCCTAGCAGCCAAACCTCCATGGGGATGTGCTCAGGGTCCTTACACGTGCAAACTATACCAACAACTGCTGCTTCACTCTATATAAAGATTGAGTCATTTTTATATGGAAGGGGAACTGTTCTGATCCTCTCAACTGCTATGTATCTTCACCATTCTTCAACAGCAATCTCAAGCACCCCTGCCTGAATTCCACAAAGATATTAAAAAGCTTATGTGCACTTATATGCGTATATGCTCCACATTTAAACAGAAGTTCAAGAGCATTTGTATGCCTTCAAAATCAAGTATCACAACAGTATTTTAGAATCAGTCATGTACTGTTTGTAATGTCTCAAACATTGCCTAAAGAAACTATATCAACTTCTAGTGTTTTCTCATTCCCCATATTCTCATTCTCCTGCTATGATGGTCATAAAAAGGGAAAATGAGGTTGGAGTAATTTATCCAGAAAAATTTTTGCAAGTTCATCTGTGTTACAGTTCAGTACTATTTCCTCCCAGTACTTCAAGACTGAAGCAAATAGTTTATCCTATTATGGAAGACTTCTGTTCTCACTCCTACATTAGTACAGTCACTAAATCATTGGCAAGTCCTAAGTGCAGTGACAATCAGTCTCCCCCTTGGTTCATCTGGAACAGAAGGATAATAAGTTGACAGTTCAGGTTTATACCTTTTATCTGTGATTATCACACTCATTTTTATCTTTGAAGAACTTTAACTGTAATTTATTTGGAGCATATACCCAATTTATTTTTCTATTTTCTATTAATTAAAAAACACATAAAGGAACCCTCAGGAAAAGCCTACTGAAGCATTCAGATGCCCTGATGTTAACAGAGAAAGTAATAGTTAATGTGCATTTGTGTTTCTTTGCACTGCTCTGGGTTTTTTGGTAGCAAGGCACCAGTTTATCAGTCTACATAGCAACATGCACAATATGTACGTGTCAACCTGTCAATTTTTAATGAATGAACTTAGAACACAGACGGAAAGCCTTGAGGAAGCAAACAGGGAGGGAAGTTTTCAACAGCAGAGATGTTTGAAATGGAAAAATAATAATATTTGTGTAGGCTATTCTTTTACTTAGCAGTTCATAGCATAAAGGACTTCAAATCAGAATCTGTTAAGAATGGACACTGCATATTCTAGAGTGCAAAGGTTTCCCCTCATTCTTGCCTATAATTTTGAAAGAGAGGCTTTGTGAAGCTACTTTATAACTACTCTCTTGCTACTGCATTATTGCTTAAGATTAAAAATATTGCTAGTCTCAACTTCGTAGCCAAAGTTCATATTAACACAGAATGTATTTATGAATGATCACTGCTCTGAAAAGAAGACTCAAATTGACTTATGTGTCCGAAACTGCTTTGACTACTAATTTCTATTAATTCCTTAGCAAGTAGTCCTGATTACTTCTTAATTCTCGTATCTGAAATCTGTAAAGGCTTGTAGCCAGTCGAAAACTTGCATGAGGTAAGTGATGCATTTAAAGAAAAGCTGTATAAGATTGCAATATTGCAAAGTGCTAGGATTACTCATAAGGTAGCAGTAAACTGAACCCAACCTAGAAAAATCACTACACTGAAGACACCATCCCACATATTAGTCTTTCTTGTTTACCATGTCACACAGCCACACCAAAATACTTACCTGCTCTACATTTTAACAACTCATCTGCAGAGTTTGAAACATATTTAAATGAGAAAGCTTATACACATCTATCTGTTGCTTTCTTTTTATTACAAACCACAAATGAAGTCAATAACTATAATAGTCTATCAATCTATGTTAATAGACGATATATATAAAAGAAGATGGTGAAGTAAAATATTCTCATTGGTTCATGATGGATGAGAAGGGCCATAATTCACCAAGATGTGAAGTATATAGGTTTTTTTGCTCCCAAGGACTTCTAGGGGAGCAATAAAGAACTTGCTCTAATTTGAACCAAAATGATTATGTCACTGTAATTTGTCCTCAGAATTACAATCAAATAGCCTTGTTGCTGTTGATTACTGTCCTGGTTTCAGCTGGGATAGAGTTAATTTTCTTCCTAGTAGCTGGTATAGTGTTATGTTTTGGATTTAGTATGAGAATAATGTTGATAACACACTGATGTTTTAGTTGTTGCTAAGTAGTGCTTATCCTAAGTTAAGGATTTTTCAGCTTCCCATGCTCTGCCAGCAAGCAGGTCTACAAGAAGCTGGGAGGGAGCACAGCCAGGACAGATGACCCGAACTAGCCAAAGGGATATTCCGTACCACAGAACATCATGCTCAGTTTATAAACTGGGGTAAGTTGGCTGGGAGGGGCAGATCGTTGCTCGGGCATCAGTCAGCAGGTAGTGAGCAATTGCATTGTGCATCACTTGTGTTCTCTTGGGCCTAATTTCTCTCTTTTTGTTATATTCCTTTTCATTACAATTATGATTATTGTTATTATATTTTCTAATTTTTATTCTTATATTTTATTTTAGTTTAGTTATTAAGCTGTTCTTATTTCAACCCACAAGTTTTACTTTTTTTTCCGATTCTCCACCCCATTCCACTGGGAGGGGGGAGGAGTGAGCGAGCAGCTGCGTGGTGCTTAGTGACTGGCTGGGATTAAACCATGACAGTTACACGTGCACAATCCTGTCATGTTCTTTTTCATGTAGTTACTCAGTTATAATGGAAAACAATTTGTCCCATTAGCGAAAATCTAAATATTTCAAACTCTGATCAGTTTTTAATCCTCAATCCTTATTTTTTTAACAACTAAGCAGGGCTTTAATGACTTGGTCTAAGCATCATGATCATAGAGAACAGCAACATTCTTGAGTGCTAAAGCAGTTATGTTTCGCTGGAAAGCAGAAACAGATTGTCATATTTATCTCCTTTACAATGTGCATGTAAACCTGAAGAGCTCAAGTTTTAAGGTTGGAGTTCTCTACTTTTACCTACCATGCTTACCTGCAGGAAATGATGGCCCAAATGCGATTTTAATAACATCTTATTAGCAGCTCTCTTTTAGTTTATGTTTCAAGCAAGTTTTACATGCACTTCTACATGAAATAATAAAGTAGTATGATCCTCATTGGAGAGGGAAAGCAGTACTCAACATACGTCCTCAGTGAAGAGTTCTCACAATCACAACTTCATTTTGGAGAATTTATTTGTGGAGCTGAGGACAAAGATGAATAAAGGTTTCCTACCTTGTGATAAAAAATTAATCCTTTTTAAAGGCACTCACATGTCATTAAACTCCTTCCACAGTGCTGTGACAGAGCTCAGTGAATTTCAGTATGGATTCTAGAACTACAGAGGTTTTGGCGAGATACCTTTAATCAGTTTTCCTAAAATTACAATAACTGTAACTGCTAGAAGAGGATACAGGGTTCATTTCAAATTAGAGCAGTTCATACAGCCCACAGTTCTAAGCAATGATCTGAAATCCCAAATGTGGCAGTGGTTTGGAAAAGGCAGAGACATCCACACGTAGTACATTATGTTTCTTCCCTGTATGCATAGCCAGACAAGGAGATGAGGATAACTGAAATGGGATGTTTGATGTCTCAATAACTTTAGAGATATTTTAATAATACAGTCCCTTTCATTCAAAGGAATAACTTTAAATCACTTCAAAGCACTTCATAAACACAGCAAAATAAGAAGAGATTGAGGATTTGAGAATGTAACGGATTAGATAAAAAGAATAATTGAAGTGAAGTTGTTGTTAGTGGTTTAACAAATCTTTATGGATAATAGCCAAGGATTTCAAATATGACTAATGAATTTTGATGGCTCTATTCTGTATGGGTAACATTAAACATGATAATGAATTTGATTTTCAGAGGAAGTACAATCAATATTTTTGAAAATTGTCCCTTCTTCTGACATTAGACACCTAAACTGAAATATTCAGTCACTTTTGGAAAAAAACTGTCAGTTAACTGGACTTCTCACATGTCACTTCCAGCTGTGTTTCATCAATGCAAGGACATGATCCTACCTGTACCTACAGTTATTTTATAGAAGATTATTTTAATTCTTCATATGACAACATGGAAACTTTCTGTATCTGTAAAAACTTGAAAACCTACAAAAACTGTATATATGTGTATATTCACATAAATGAATACCACTTCTACTTATATTTAAAATTAAAATATTTGTATTTTTATTAGTACATATTGAGATTTAGATTACTTAGCTTAATGAAAAACAATGATTTGCTGTATATTTGCAAGTCCAATGAGGAGCAGCTGAGGGAACTGGGGTTGTTCAGTCTGGAGAAAAGGAGGCTGAGGGGCTCTCTACAACTACCTGAAAGGAGGTTGTAGCGAGGTGGGTGTAGGTCTTTTCTCCCAAGTAACAAGTGACAGGATGAGAGGAAATGGCCTCAAGTTGCACCAGGGGAGGTTTAGATTGGAGATTAGGAGAAATGTCTTCACTGAAAGGGTTGTCAAGAACTGGAACACGCTGCCCAGGGAAGTGGTTGAGTCACCATCCCCAGAGGCATTTAAAAGACCTGTAGATGTGGTGCTTAGGGACATGGTTTAGTGGTAGACTTGGCAGCGCTAGGTTTACAGTTGGACTCAATGATTTTAAAGCTCTCTTCCAATCTAAACAATTCTATGATTCTATGATATCTCATGTTTTCAAATGTAAAAGCATTTTTATTATAACACCCAGCTATCAGAAAGTAGTATCTTAACATGAGAATACTTTGAAAATAAGTATCATCACGGTAAGTGCTTAAAAAAGGGGACAGATCAGGATAACACAATTCTGCAGTTATTTTTACTACTGAAGTATAAGAAAGAGATTATTCGAAACGCAAAAAGATTGCTGTGTTTACTATGTGCAGATATCTGAAGTTGCATAGCATGGCTTGTGTTAAAAAAGAAACTGAAGATAATTATATAAATTCAATCTTTTTCAGAATGTACATTCCCAAAGTGGTAGCCATTAAGCCGTTCAATCAAATTTTACCTATTTACCTTCTTTTGAGTGCAGTACTGAGACTTCCAAATTTAGTTATATAAAACCTAAACTTAAGTACTGTTTGCACCAGCCATTTGCAACTGCAGCAACTGATGAACACTGCCACTCATTTTAAGTTTGCTCAACTCTGCCTACTGTGAGGTCTCATTTTCACCTAAATCAGGCTTTAATCATTTGGATTCAAGTATTTCATGCTGACTGTATTTATCATTCTGCTATAATTTATTCATTTATTTATCTTAATTTACAGCAAAATCATACCTATTTTTGAGAGCAGAACAAGGAGAAGTATGTCTCGGTCCCGAATGAAAAATGCTGCTGCTGTTTGAACTGAAAGCCTTTAATACTTTAATAATTTAATAGGTGAAAGCCTGCATCTGGGTGCTGAACCACCTTAAACTGACAAATGCCCAACAGACAACGGCACTATGTTCTCTTAGTCAGAATTGCCACACACAGCCTTTTAAGGCAACTTTCAAACTACTCCCGTGTGCTCAGTACAGAGTTAAATTTCCAAAGATCTTAAAGATACCTTTATATCAAACACTTGACTGTTTGAATATGTTTGTACTTTCCCACGCTTTCTGGTGATGACTAGGTTTCATGGCAGTACTTGGTGAGCACAGTTCGGGGGTCAACACAGGAACACAACAGGAAAAATGCCAACTTGCCTTCTAATTATTGCTCAAAACTTTTCTCATCCTGGATGGGATCTTAATCTGGTTTTGATTGACTCATGTACCAGCAGTCTGTGAAATGAAGGTATTTGATTCATATGCAGAAGGAAGGCTGAGAGAAGTAAGTAGACTGTGACCAGCAAAACATAACAGTAGGACTAGAGGGGTATAGGTAAAGATATTGAAAATAGCTGGACAAGAATACCAAACTTGGAGAATATGAATGGGAAGGGATTCTGAGACTAAAGGGACCATATCTCTAAAATACAGAGGCAGGAAAGTGAAATAGTTGAGAGATCTGTGCACAAGAAGACTGCAATATTACATTATTTCCTTATTCTGTATTCAGGATGGATAATGCCTTGGTAAATAGTCAGGGTGTGAAACAAAAGTATGAATTACTTGTAGGATCCCCTCCACTGTTTGTTTCACTAGTTGGAAATTACACAGGACCCGAAACAGGAAATTACAAGAAAATAAATACTATTCACAAAGATAGCGGAATTGAATGTTGCCCTGAAAAACGTGCATGTCTGAAATTGCATTTTTTTCACAGTGTTGTTATTAAATATATAGTAAATCACCCACGCATTTTTCCACAGTTCATCACTAACTTGACACTTCTCTACCCTTGAATGGTCAACTAAGTGGCCAGCACTTCTGCAAATGACAGCTCAGCAGAATGAGTATCTGTGCTCTAAAACGCTAACTCATCCTCAAGAGTTCAGAGGTACCAAAGAGGACATTGAAAACTAGTGGATACTATTGCCCTGCACCTCTGTGTGTCCCTGAGCCTTATCTACAAAAACAGGTTTAAGGTAAAAGCATATTGTGAGGATAAATGAATGTTCCTGAAGCACTCCCATACTATAGAGGCAAGCACCCCAAAAAATCTTGTAAAACAATTACCTCTGAGTAGAATTTGAATTGCATGCAGTAGATGAGGTCTTTGGCATACATTCAATAGTGAGAGAAAATAAAATACTGTCTAGCTGCTTCTAAAAACCCATGATTAATAAGGCAAGGTGTTGTGCACAGTAAGTCATCATGTAGTTAAAGACTGTTCACACAAGGGAACCAAATGAAGATTAAAATCCTAATTTGATCATATCTTAACTGTGGATCTTTTGCCTATGCCATCTTGGTAGCATTACTTGAGGTTGATGGAAATTAGGACCAATCCAGAAAATTTCTGATAGGTGTTGGGACAAAAAAAAATAAGTAAAAGTTGACTGTAAAAGAAAGTATAAAGGAAGCTGTACTAGTGATAAACTAGTAATGCAAACTCTTGCACGCTGTTGCACATTAGACCCCTGAGACCATGCATTGTACAGACCATGGCAAACATAATGTAGCTCCTACTTTGCATATTTCTCTCCAAATGAGTTGCAAACCTAAATAATTACATGGACATTGCTGGTTCTGGAAGTTAACAGTACAGTATGCATAGTCTTTTCCCTCATGTACATGTCAGTGAAATAAAATAAAGAATTTTTTTTTTTAATTAAGATTTCTCTTTAATACAGACAGAAGGCTTGAGGTGGATTTAAGTGCACTGAGGAGGTATGTAACCCTAATGTTAACACTATCTGTTTCATTGTTACCTATGATAATTATACACTATCCCTGAGCAGTTCATTAGATTGCTAGAAGACTGCACTGGACAATGCCAGCTGTTAAACAGCTAGATCTCCATAAAACTGAACCTGAAATCTGGTAATTGTTATGAGGTTTTCCTTATTAAAATTAGAGTATGTTTACAAAAAGGATAAGGTAAATATATTTTCACGCTGTCTTGGACTATGGTAGAAATTTGTGGCAGTTTCAATTTTCCAGCTACCCACTTTCCCTTGGCTTTTAATAAATTCCCTTATCAAAGCTGAAAGTATTTGCACATCTTGCAGAATTCTTTAACACCAAATCTATCCCAGAGGTATTTCTGAATTAATTTTAATAGATTTTTTGTGCTGAAGAAATCATTCTACATTTCAGCACTCACCATCAAATGACAATGCTGCATACAGACATTTTTAATATTCTCTCCAGGTATACTCCTGTGGCTACTACTGCTAAGACTCCTTGCTCTACAACTGTTCCTGCTGGGGAAAAGGTGTTGCTATAGCTGCAGGCTAATAGTAACTGCCACGGCTGATTTGATGCCATTTAGTCTATATCTATGCAGATTCAAGGAAAAACCGTCTCTTTGTCTCCCCTTTGCAACTTTGGAGCTAATCACTTTTGCTCATCAATACCAAAATATTTTTTTTTGCTTGACAGAGTTGGAAAACAGCAATTCACTTCTCAAATTCAGACCCTCACAACTAAAAATTATGTTAATAGTGACATTTGGATTTGTAACTCATACTTGAGGAAAAGCACAACACTATACAGAATTTTGAGCTATCTAATTAACCCCTAAAATATGAAAAAAATGAAATTGTGAATGCTTTAAAATGCAGTTTTTAAAGCTAAGAGAGAGGGAAAAGGTCAAACTAATGCACTTCACCTTCAATACAGTGAAATATGTCGTCTTATTCATTCTGAAGTTTATGATAATTTGACCATTGACTGATGAAACAGGATCAGATTCTCCAGTAATAAGCCACGTCACAATCAACATGCCCAAGCTTTGCATGCCATTTTGCGCTACGTATTTTCTTTTTCTCCTGATCATCACCTAAGCTCCGCCTCTTGTGCTGAAACTCAGAAGTAGAATCATATATTGTCTTTTTGTGTCAGGACTATATAATAGCTCAATGCAAATTACTGATATTTTCAATGTCTGACTGTTACACAGACTGGCCTTAAGCCCTACCTTAACAATTTTCATTTTTTCAGGCATAGCAGTTTTCTGCACTTTCACCCTTCTCTTTCCTTCTGTTAAGAAAGCTCGTCTTCTTACCTCAGGATAACTAGTATCAGCTATCATGAAGTGTAAATTAGTCAAGAGGAAGTATTTCAGTTTACCAGGAGGCAAGATCACTAAGGTCAACTCTGTACTACCACCTGGGGTTCAGCTCAGAAAGTTCACTTCACCTTAAGAACAACAAGCCTTTTCTTCAGTGTGGGAATGTTTCGGTTAGTTTGTGGTTTTTTTCCTCTGTGCATCTTGTTTGTCTGTGGTTTTGCACTACTATGAACTGTCAATGTATCTGATTTATGCTTAGATTAAAATTATAGCTTTGTTAGGAATGAAATCCTGAAAAGTTATAAAACTGTGACTCAGGCCACCTGTAGCTTAGTACGAAGGCTCACTGCCCATAGCACTGCGGTTGATAGCATTAGTGAACTATGACAATGGAACAGTAATTTTTATGCATAATCCTATATCATTTTGTGTTTATATTTTATTTGCATTAAGTAACTCTTTTCAAAAGACTGTCTTCATTTTGAAGGCCTTGTGAAAACATGTCAGTACATCCACTAAATGAATCATCCTAGGTCAAGTAAAGATTAAAATTCATTTGATACTAAAGATTTAGTAAAACTTCCATTCCTCTCCCAATTTTCATGTAATACAGGATATTGTATAGCCAGAATTCTATCAGCACTTCATTTTATAACACTGTTTGACCATTTAGTACATTAAAGTAACTGTGTTTTTCTCTGGCACAGTCAGGTTAAACACAATTTTTACATGTAAGATATTTCAGTTAAGATGACTATGTCTCTGAATTAGGATATGGACCATGGTGCAATGATCTCTAAGCTGTTATTTCTGCACAGCTCAGCACAGCATCATGCAGAAATAATTCTCTAACTCTGCAAGCTGTCTATTAGTCGTGATGCAGCAACCCTGTTCCTAGTGTCAGTCCTAGCGCATAAAAAGCCAGTTTCGAAATCTTTTCAACATGCTCCATTTGCCACTTCAGTTCCAGAACTAGCTTACACAACGGTGGCTTAGGATTTTAAATAGTATTATTTGAAGTCTATGATTAGAGACTGTAAATTTAGTTCCCAGATTTGAAAGAACCACATTCTTTGAAATACTCAGAACAACCCAAAGATTTTATGCTGAGCTGCTTTGTTGTTTGTCTTTCTTGTATTTTCATTACAGAAGATGAAAATGTGACCTTTAAACTGCTCAGTTGATCCACTGCATAGTATTTATGTAAAAGAGAGAGAAAAAAATATGTCTGTTCTTAAACAATTTCTGTATCAAGGTTGTATCAAAAGAAATTGGACTGAAATAAATGTAGAAAAAAAATACAGAAGTTAGCCAGTCACAGCTGTGAAAGCGTGGAATAGACACTGCATGCACTCTGCGAGTAGCTGCAGCTGCCACACAGAACTACAAAAACACTTCTTAATCGGCATTAAAGCCCTCCTTGTTATTGACTGTTATGTGATACATTTTTAGTACTTAAAGAATTAAATCTTTATTTAAATATTGCTAGTGAAAATATGAACTAAACCAAAATATCCTCAAAAACAGATCCCGTTCCAGAGATGCTAGAATCTCAACCAAGGAACTGAAGAAGCAAGAAACGAAGGAGAAAACAACATACAAAGAATTTCAGGTATTAGAAAGTTACAAAGGCCCTCCTTTTAAAAGTGACTTGGGGAAAACTACAATCAATATTATTCCTAGGTACAAGTGTGAGAGGTAATTCACACTCAAAGACAAAAGCTTTCTGAACTCAGAGCATCTTTCATAGAGGTTCTAAAACAAAGGTATTAACAGTATCACAACAACAGGGAGTCTGGTGTTTTTTTGTTACATCCAGATGGACCCTCTCGCTTCCATTTATGGCTGTTGACTCTTATCCTCCCACCATGGACCTCTGTGAGGGGCCTGGCTCTGCCTTCTTGGTGACCTCCTGGCAGGTACTGCAGACTGTTGCTACATCCCCCAAAATCCATCTGTTCTCCAAGCTGAACAAGCCCAGACCACCCAGCCTCTCTCACAGGACAAGCATCAAGCCCCTAGTCACCTTGGGGGCCCTGTTAAATTCACTCTAGATAATTCACATCTTTCCTCTATCGGAGGGTCCAAAACTGGATGCAGGATACTAGATGTGGTCTCATGAGAGCTGACGAGAAGGGGATAGTCCCTCTCCTGGATCTCCTGGCCATGCTCCTGTTAGTACACACCTGGTTGCCCTCAGCCTCCTTTGCTGCCAGGGCACACTGCTGGCTCCTGCCCAGCTTGCCAGCTACCAGCAGCCCCCAGGTCCTTCTCAGCAGAGCTGCTCCCCAGCCAGGCAGGCTCCAGCTCGTGTTGTTGCAGGGGTTTCCCCCTTCCCGTGAGAAAAACTTTGCATTTGTGTTGGTTGAATTTCAGAAGGTTGATGGTGGCCCACTCCTTCCTACCATCTAGGTCACTAAAAATGGCAGCCCTGTCCTCAAGACTATCTACTGGTACCCCCCTTGCCCTACTTTGGTGTCATAAACAACTATTAAATGCTGTTTGATCCTCTGAAGTTGATTACAATCTAGATCATCTTTTTTTTTCCTGTAAAGTATTAAAACCACCTTGGAATTAGTAGTGATTGCAAGGTCATGAAGTCCTTGTGGTTAAAAAAGGAACACTGTGAAAAGGATAAGAAAAGTTTTGTAAAATGTCACCATAACTTAATATCAACATTTTCTTCCATCACAGTTCAGCTAAAAACCTCACTGTTCTGCACCCAAGTCTTCTACCAAAAAGACACACTAGAACACAAACTGTACCATTTCAATGACACTTAACCATAACAAAGGTTGGCCGGACGTCCTCACACATGTGACACTAATTCACCTGAATACTTCAAGGAATAAGGCTAAAAGGATCAGCATTGCTTAACGTTACACTGATATTCAGTTTTCAAAATATATTATCAGAATGCAAATTCCAGACCAGAATTAAGAAGTCCTTTGACAATGTTATAAAGCTGCAACCAGAATGAATTTTTCAATTAAACGATTGCAGAAAAGACAACAGAGAGGATAACGTAACATTTCATCAGGGAATGAAAGAGGTTATTCAGCCTATGCAAGTTCATCCATTCTTAGTACTCCACTCCCCTGTGGAAGGCATCTCATTTTTCTCATATGACCTCTGTGTTTTTGCCTGAGCAACTATGCCTGACAGCCTGTTTCACACATTTATCATTCTCTGCATGAAAAAAAAGTGCTCCTGACACCTATTTTGAATGTGATTATTTTTCTTAAACCACCGTTTTCCTTTCTTTTTTATGTTATTCTGAAAATAACATAATTGTATCAAAGTTCTTTACATTTTACATGATTTACATTTAAACTTTTCTTAGCTGTTCTGTTTTCCTCATATACAGATTCCTAATTTTAGCTTATACATACTTAGCTGCATTTTATTGCTGACTTTAATTGTTAAGTTGGTATGTTTGATATTACATTTTCTTAGTCCTGAAGTATGAGTTTCCTGCAAGATAATTCATATTATTTTTTATCCTAATATTCTCATTTCATATAAGAAAACCATACAGAGCTACTGAAACTTTCACTGGGTGTGATGCAAAGGGACTTCACAACTGATGTGAACTTCAGAATTTCATAAATTTCAGTTACAATAATTTAGCTTAGTTCTGCCCCAAAATACATGGAAATGCAAGGAGTCTTCTTCTGATTTATATGCTTGCACACTTTTAGTCCATTTAGCACATTTAAAAATATTTCTGAAAAAAATTACACTGATTCCATATATATATCTCTTTTCAGCTTCCATTCTGTAGCTGTTGTCCTAATACACCTCCCTTGTCCAGGACATTTTTCAGCTTTATATTCCTGTATATTTTTTAAAATTGTGTCTTGGATGGTCATCAGAAATGTCTACCTATTTCAGGTAGCAGTTTCCTTATGCATGAGTATGCCTTTCCAAATGGCTAATCAGCACATAAAGTAATTTACTGTAGACTCAGAAGCGCTGTAAACTTTTTCCTTATTATAGCAAAGACAGATCAAAAAAGAGAACAAAGTTCCTCCAAGACCTGATTTCCTACCAGTACTGCTTTCAAGATGGTACCCTATGTACAAGAATGAGAGCACAAGCGTAATTTTACCTTTGGTAAAATGTATCTGTGGAATTTTTAGATTCAGTTAATAAACTTTCCCAGACAACTGAATGTATCCTCTATTGATCACTGCCTACTAAAATTGTGTTTCTTAATAATTGTAAAATAATATCACTCATGCTTTGATTGCTTTTACATTTCTTTCTGCTGTATACAGCATAATATATCCTGTGATGCCTGTTTTATAAATTTTCTGAGAGCTGACACTTGACAAATTTGCTTTATCCTAACAGCTCAATTTTTATTTGCTTTCTGCCATATTATATGCGTGAACTATGCATTCAAAGGTGATTTAGTAATTTTAAAGTGCAAATGTAGCACTTTAAACACACTTTCACAGCTCACCTCTGACTAAAAGCCAGTGGAACTTCTGGAGTAAATAGACTAATTAAAAAGTTTGACCCTCTTGAGTTGTTGGTACATATTTATACCAGAGAAGTGAGTTACAATGCCTCTAATCCATTGGGTTAAATTTCAAATTCTAGAACAAGGGACAGATGTTCAGTCTTTCCAATTTTAAAATTCTCCTCAAGCGTCAGAAGAAGCACTTTTAAGTGTTAACTTGGGAAAACATTAGAAAACCTTTTGAAGCAGAGAAAATCCTCTTCCCTCTATTTTTGCAAGGACTGACTCTTGTTAAAAAAGAACTTCAAATTTACCCCATGGACTTACAGGGGAAAGAATAAAACCTTTTTTTTTTAAAAAAAAAAACACCTTCCACTGTTTACTGGTTTTTATCCTCTGCTTCAATAATTCCCATGGTTGCTCATATACATGCTTTAATATTTCAGAAACATTTTCAAGGGCAACAATCCAGCGTTAAGGGATTCTGCATTGCAGCCACTTTTCTGACAGGTTGGCTAGTTAGGTTAAGGGTCCTCTTATTTACATTTGCTCTTGAGCTTTAGTACCGCAGATACTCTGCTTCCACAGTTGGAGTCACTAAATCTAATGCACATGACATTCCAGCAATCTTTTCATTCAAATACTCATTTAACACACAAAAATCCCATTTGAAAATCATCCTTTGTATAATATGAACAGAATAATAAAAACATAACTACAAAATACCATTCAAATCTTAACTATAAAAGCTAAGTCAGAAGAGAGTTCAGTCTACTGCAACAAACAATAGTTAACTTTCTCATATTTTCCCTATTCACTTATTTCCTCATTTATTTAAAGGAACTATAATATGCTTTTAATAGAAAAGGGAAAAGGGAGATTTAAATTGGAGAGGAAAAAAAACATCAAAAACTCTGAAAAGCGTAAGTAGATTCTGTCCAGTACCACTACCTGAATTTAATCCTCAAAAATCAGTCATTCCTGAATTTAAAATACTCATGTTCTTCTATGATAATCAATTCTTAGTTATCTATTAAAGGTTAAATCTGCCACACTACGAAACCTGCTGATAGAAAAGGCAGGGTGACTGATCCATTAAAAAATGGACCCAGAATAAAGGAGGCCATTCCTCTCTCTTGTTTCTCTCTACCATCAGTCTGAGCAAAGTCTTTCTTTGCAGGCTGAGGGGAATTAAAAAAGAAAGTATTGTTGATCACATTAAGAAGCAGGAATAAGACAAATGAATCTGACTCATTCACTCTAGGAAAAGGTAACATGCATGCATAAGCAAAAGGGACAGAATGATCATACTCATTCTGATTGTTTCTATAGGTGTGCAAGGCCCCCTTCCTCCTCAATGCCTCTACGAATATGTTCATTATATAAAATGTGGTGAATAAATTTTAAAGTCAACAGCAGATTTACAGCACTGAGTTCAACAGTTTACATGGCCTCTAATCTTTCAAAAGATATTTCCTTAGAGAATCATTTGAAAATGTTCATGTCTAGTCTTTGTCATCAAAAGTTTTCTAAGACTGGCTCTGTCCTTTTAAATCATTTGTTGTCTCTTGCTGGATACACTTGAGAAAATAATGTTTCGTAAGACCAATGCAAAGTAGTATCTTACTATCGGACATGATTCAACACAAATTTCTTGATGTAGTGCTTGAAAAGGAGGTTCCAGACAACACCTCATTAACATGAGCAATCACCCAGTCACAGTCATTGTAAAGCTGACCTGTTATCTACAAACATGAAAAGAGCTTCTGGTATAGAAAATACCCCTTTTCTAATTCCTGCTGTCTTTCAAAGAACCACACAGACGTTTTCTGTCAGAATCAGAGGTCATCATTTCACCAGATTTGCTGTTACAGGGACACAGTCTTTCAATCAACTCTGCCTGAAAAGATCAACCTTGTGATTTTCTAAACTGGCACAACCTTGCTCTGATTCAGTCGACTTTTTCTCATTCTGATCTGCAGCCTTTGTTTCATTATTCTTTCACCTCCATCTCCTACATTCCCGAGTATATAAAAAAATCCCAAAACGTTTCTGTGCAAAAAATTAGATTTAGAACCATAGAAGGATGTAGGTTTTCTTTGATTCTTTCAGTTCTCTTTTCCGAGCTCTTAAGAACAAGCCATTATCAAACACAAAATTTTATGTATTGTTTCAATCCTGGGAAGGAAGAAAAATACAATACATAATTCACTTGTTCCTGCACCTCACAAGTAGCATTTTTGACCTCTTAGCAGGTTCTTTTCGATCAAAACATATCCTACAGAAGTGCTTACATTCTCTTCACCACTATAAATACGATTGGCATGCAATGGCTTTTTGCCGCAAGTTAGCATTCAGTTCAAGGTTTCACAGCTTCTCGGGTGAGAAAGACTGAACTATGACCTATTGCTGACTTTGTCAGTTTACACACCTGTAAGCAATATAATCCATCTAATATGAATCATTAAGGAGAACTGAGAGCATCAGCAGATACTGCTGCCCTCTAAGTTCAGTAAGTCTCTTACAAAATGTGAAAGCTCAAATCACAGTCTGAGACTACATGAATTTATGGATCTCTTCGATTTAACTCACATCAACATGTGGCTTGTATCCTGTCTCAAAGTTATCTTTGTTCTCTTGTTTCCTGATACATGGAACTATAACATCGACTGAGTATTAGTTTTTTCCCATGCTCAGTTATTGTATTTCATATTTCTATAAAATAGTATAGATAAATATATATAGATAGACAAGTAGGTTTAGGCTGTACAAGACAGCTTTCCAGGGGGAGAAAAAAAAAAAAAAAAAAAAAAGTCTGGTAAGTTGTAGAAGAAAAAAAATAAGCAATGCAGAACTGAACAACAGCAGAAGTCTTAAAACCACATAATCACAAAGGCCCAGAATAATAAAGCACATTTACACAAGTAATTTTTATTTTCAGTTTAAGCAATGGCCTTATTGATCCTCTGTTTCTGACGCACAGCAATGCAAACCTTAACTGTGTTCCCTGCTCCCAGGTTAGCTCCTTCATCCCTAATTCTTATTTTCTTTTCCTGCTTCTCTTCTGTTTTCTATTGATCAGATTCTTTACACTGCTCACGTACAGTTCTTCACAGATTCATTTGGAAAAGATTTTGCCTGCCTTCAGATGTGTAGCATTTTCATCTCTGTGCCTTTATATGGATGAAAATATAATTTCTTTAAAAACCCAACAAAGTAAAGAACAGCATATCTGATATCAAGGATGGTGCATCTCATGAACATTCAATAAACTTGAAGATTTTATTGTTGTTGTAATAGTTAAGGGGCAAATATAAATTCATAAGAGCATATAAATCTGCATTTATTAAAAAATGCATCCCTTTCAGCATCGCCTCGTAGATGAGTTAATTGAAACACTTGGTGGAAGCTGGGTCATTTAAACATAGAATGCTGTTAAACTACATACAAAATTAAAAAGTTGACAGCTGGGGAAACTATACATGGAGATTTTCCTCACTTACGCTGTAAGTTCTTTTAAACAATACTTTATAGGTCTGGAAAGCTAATCTTCTGCTGTCATTCTGCATTTATCAAGGTCACATTGCAAATGAACTTCCATTTATACTACATTGTGGTGGGTTGACCCTGGCTGGACGCCAGGTGCCCACCAAAGCCATTCTATCACTCCCCCTCCTCAGCTGGACAGGGGAGAGAAAATAAAATGAAAGGCTCGTGTGTCGAGATAAGGACAGGGCGAGATCATTCACCAATTACTGTCACGGGCAAAACAGACTCGACTTAGGGAAAATTAATTTAATTTATTACCAAACAAATTAGAATAGGATAATGAGAAATAAAAAACAAATCTTAAACCACCTTCCCCCTACCCCTCCCTTCTTCCTGGGCTTAACTTTACTCCCAATTTTTCTACCTCCTCCCCCTGCAGCAGCACAGGGAGATGGGGAATTGGGGTTGTGGTCAGTTCATCACACGTTGTCTCTGCCACTCCTTCCTCCTCAATGGAAGGACTCATCACTCTTTCCCTGCTTCAGCATGGGGTCCCACCCACAGGAGACAATTCTCCATGAACTTCTCCAACATGAGTCCTTCCCACAGGCTGCAGTTCTTCACAAACTGCTCCAGCATGGGTCCTTTCCACGGGGTGCAGTCCTTCAGGCACAGACTGCTCCAGCATGGGTCCCCCACGGGGTCACAAGTCCTGCCAGAAAACCTGTTCCAGCGTGGGCTCCTCTCTCCATGGGGCCACAGGTCCTGCCAGGAGCCTGCTCCAGTGCGGACTTCCCACGGGGTCACAGCTTCCTTCGGGCATCCACCTGCTCCGGTGTGGGGTCCTCCACAGGCTGCAAGTGGATATCTGCTCCACTGGGGACCTTCATGGGCTGTGGGGGGACAGCCTGCCTCACCATGGTCTTCACCACGGGCTGCAGGGGAATCTCTGCTCTGGCACCTGGAGCACCTCCTCCCCCTCCTTCTTCACTGACCTGGGTGTCTGCAGGGCTGTTTCTCTCACATATTCTCATTCCTCTCCTCTGGCTGCAATTGCTGTTGCACAGTAACTTTTTCCTCTTCTTAAATACATTATCCCAGAGGTGCTACCACCATCACTGATGGGCTCGGCCTTGGCCAGCAGCGGATCTGTCTTGGAGCCAGCTGGCATTGGCTCTGTCGGACATAGGGGAAGCTTCCAGCAGCTTCTCACAGAAGCCAGCCCTGTAGCCCTCCCACTACCAAAACCTTGCCATGCAAACCCAGTACATCTGTGTATTGTCTTATGTACAAGTTACTGTATTTTGAGGATGGGTCTACTATAATATTGGTTCTTTACAAAGCGTATTGCTGTTCATTTGAAATATTGCAAGCACATGCAGATTTACCTGTATGTATGTCTTTATGTTAAATGTTATAGCAGATTAAATAGTGTATCATAACTAGACTAGATTTTAATAGAGCTTGTATTTTCTATAACTGTACTGTTTATTTCTGTTTGGGATAAAGAGAGAAAAAACTGTAAACTCTGTACTGTTTCCTTTATGTAAAATCTAGAAAGATCTCATATTGGAAATACTTAAGCCTCCTACTTCTGTAAATATGGCCTGTGAAAAGTATTAAGATCTGAGTCGTAACTGGCCAAAATTGAAATGGACACTCCTAAACTGGTTTTTAATTTCATTTGGGAAAAAATAAAACTTTTCTCCTCCTCCTCTTTCTGGTACTGTGGGGCTTGGGGCTTTTGTTTGCTTGTTTGGCTAATCAGTTGGTTGGTTGTGATTTGATTTTCCTTGGTTTAGTACTATCTCAGTCAGTCAAGTGAATAGCTGGGTATCCACCTATTACGGGAATACTCTACAGAAGCCCCAAAGACCAGCTGCTTGGCAGACCTGCTACTTGCTTTCCCATCTACTACCTGCCGTAGGGTACCAAGATAGATGGACCTTTAATCTGATCCAGTATGGTATTCTTATGTGCTGTCAGCTGTTGAAAGCCCTCTCTGTTATAATACTTACTTGCAGTATCTTTTGCAAAATTGTATGATTACATATGTAATTCTTACAATTCAGCTAACGAAATATGTGGCTATAGATAAAAAAGTTCAGAAGGACCAATATGATCCCCTGATTTTATATTCTGTATAACAAAGACAGCCATTAAATATCTCCTGATTGAGGTCCAGTAGATGGGGATTAGTTACAGTGTATCTCCATCAGTAATACGATGCCTTTCACTGTCAAGAATTGTAGGCTTCTTGGAGCCACTGGAAGTGCAATGAGTTGAGCATTTCTCTTAAAATATTTGAGACAAAGTTAAACACAGAAGTTTGAAACTCTATGAATTGTTGTGGACATAAATATTTTTGTAACATGAAAAGAGGAAGCATTTAGGATTTTTATGCACTTGCAAAAACTGCATTAGTCCTTTGCTTTTAAAGTTTGTTCTATTTTAAAAAGGAAAAATTTGTTCTGTTTTTTAAAAAAAAAGCTACTCATAGCAATGAGCTTGTATGCAAAATGCCTTTTTTCTTCCTGCTTTATGAAACAACCTATTGTAATATCAGATGTACTAATGGTTTGATGCATATACATGCATATACAAATGTAGGCTATAGTGCTTTCTGTTAGCAAGCACCTATATGTGAAAAAGGCTGCTCAGTTGAACAGTGTAGTTTCTGTTGCAGGAGATCCTCTTCCAACAACTAGCTGTCTTCTGTTCATGACATTTCACTGTGAATTTGGAAATGAGATTCCAAGTCTATCACATAAACATCAACGTGTTTATGTAATTGGAATCTCACTCCAATAGAGACGTCTATCCAAGAACGGCCTTCTGCTGTTGATTAGAGCATTTACACATATTTGGAACAGTTCAAGTACAAGAACATCAGGTAAGGCATGTTTTCATCAGACTATTCAGGATTTTTTTACCTTCCTCCTTCTCTAAGCCTTACTACTTTATACATTGAATATGTTTCGAAAAGTTTGGTTTTGCTTCAGTGCAAAAGCAAAAAAAGAATTTTAAAGCTCCGAAGTTCAAATAGCACAAGAAAATATTTCTACTCAGGACGCTGTTGGAGACTGCCATTCAGCAGAGACATGAAATGCTGAAGTTCTTGTCAGTAAAAACATGGCGCTCTAATAAAAGCACTAGCAGCTGCTTCTTTCTAAATCTGGTCCAGTCCCCAACTTGTCAGCCAATGGGGTTGCCATTACATAAGTAAAAGACTATACTGTCTACAGAATATGACATTAATTTGTCACTTTTAACTGTAGCAACAATTTATAAAAGTCAGTGATTTAAAACTTTGTTTAGAAAGAAATATTTTTAATTTAAATAAATAACTTTAAATGAATAGCATAATTGAAATGAATGGTGTAACTCTCACTAAGCAGTCTATATTGGATCAAGACTAAACCATTCTCACACCCTGTACACATCATTTACTTCTAAAAATTCACCTCCACTGAGACATATTGATTTGACTACATTCATTCAAAATGTCAATACAAGTAACAGAGATTTGGCAATTATAGATGAACATAAAGGACATTCTAAATTCACAGTTTGTGAAGATAAAACCCAGCATCTCAGAAAGACAACAATGTCTTCATCTTAGTTTTCACTAACAAGAATACTTTCCTTCTGCTGTCAGGTTCTGATACGTTCTTGAAATTCCACTTAGTGTATAAGAATGTAAACAATAATAGGAGCTCATTAGAATGACACTCTCTTCCCTCACAACGGTTGTTCTCAATGTGAATTTAATTGGCTGAATGACAGACATGACAAACACTAGAATCATAAGATATGTGAAAACCAAAGGCAGGAAATTTCAACTGGTGTGACAGTCAAACAACAGAGCTAAAATTTTTTTTAATCATCTCATTGTAAAATAGCCTCACCACCTTACTTTTCTTTAAATAAAATAGTATTTTTGCCATTCACGGCAAAGGCTTCTGATGAAGTACTATGGTAGTTTACTTAACCAGAGGTAAATACTCCTGCAGAAAAAAAAACAAAAAATAAATGTGGAAATTATGCAGGAACGTATTAATTCCTCAGCAAACCAGAACATTTTGGTTTTCAAGAAAAGGTGTAATTTATCCACTAGAAGGTATTTTTCTTTTGTTCTTATGGACTCTACACTCTGCAGGATATGAAAGCACATGCCTGTGAGCAAAGATGAGATCCCTAGAAAGGCATGATACATAGGACTATAGCACTATCAGTGGAGGACATAAGCATCATGTTAGCCTCCCATATGTGTACGCCTTTCTTTGCCCTTCCACACTGAGACTCCCAACATTTGCATCGCAGACTTGAAAGAGCACATGCTATCCAAAAACCAGTGAGGCTACTTCCATTTATGTCACTGAATCTCTGTCCCAGAGATGGTTTTCCCACAGCTGCTGGCATATATGCAGCTCATACACAAGAGCTAGAAGTCTTACCTAATGATACAAAGAACAAAAGAGCCCTTTAGATATTTAATTATTTGTCATTACCATCAGGTAGCGCAGATGCACGTCACAGGGTAAGGCCCCAAATATGTGAGAACTTTACTACATCTGCCCAGTTCTGACTCACTAAACTAATCCAGTACAAGCTGTAAAAACAATTAAGCAATAGATTAACTTTGTTATGTAACTGTTGCTAACTCCTCACTTCTGTGCCACATTTGAGGTGGGAGACCAGAACATGCTAGAAACCATTATGAAAACCATTCATTGACCTTTGGTATGGAGAATGTCAACGAGACTAGCCTGCTGTCACATGACCAGCCAAGCCATTGCCAGCTTCTGCCAAAAGTCTACTTTACAAAGCAACACATAGTTAAAACAACTGCCCTCTCGCCATGTCCAAGATTCTGCAGAAAGCTGAGCCAGAGGTGCAAGCACTACACATAGGGGCCAGGCCACCAGCCAGGACTTAGGCATGCTGGGCAGCTAGTGAATGTCCTGTTTCCTGGGTCCATGGTGCTGGTCAACATTGGACCAGAGTGGCTAGGGCCCTGGTCTGTGTGAGACTGAGTGTAAGTGCCATAGAATAAGAGTCTTAGAAAAGAAATCACACCCACTATATCCATCTTTCCTAGTAAACAAATTTTAAATTACATACCACTGAGTGCTTCTGTTCTTGCCTCTGTCCTATCTAGAAGTTCTCCTGTGACACACAACTCTTCTTATTTTCTTTGAGGTTTTAGAATTTCAGATCTGCAAAATGATAAACCAATAAGAGATGAAGGAAATTATCATGGTGACATCAAAAGAGGTTGAGCTCTTCTCTAATGAGATAGAAGGTATGAACAGCAAAGAAGAGGTAAAACTTCTGAGCCAAGAAGCTTGCTT